>NW_003852506.1:358738-458826 GCF_000181295.1 Otolemur garnettii
GAGTCCTCAGGCTGGCTGCGTTCCCAGCTCAGGTGTGCACAGGCCGCAGTGTCCTCAGGCTGCACTGTGTTTCCAGATGCTCATTTCTCACCATCATCCAGTGCAGGCTCTTCACAAACAGAAGAAAAATATATTGATCCCTTCCTTCAAAGCTATATATTTTAATATAGTTTAACATACTGAGTTGTCAGGATTTGATCTTTTGGGTCATAGTTCAAACTACTTCTAATTCTATTCCCTATATTTCTATATTTCTTGGGCAGTTTCAAACACAAGCCAATCAGTGTCCATAGGAAAAAAAAAAGGCGGGGCATATTTTGTGATGAGCCTAATGGCTTTTTGGATGGTCTCCTTCAGTGGCACGAAGGTGGTTATGTTTATTTCAACATTTCTTTTCCTTACCTCCAGATTCAGGGAACGTGAGTGAGTACAAATTATTCTGAACCCTCATTGGCCTTTGAGGTGAAGAGAAACTTCCTTGTCCCAATGGAAACTGAATCCACAGGATGGTTAATGTTATGGGTCGACTGGCCAGACTATGGCAATCAGTTGTTTGGTCAAACACTAGCTCAGCTGTTGTTGTGAGGGTTTGTTTTAGATGCAGTAACAATCTATTGTCTTTAAGCATTTTACCTTTTAAAATGTGGGTAGGCTTGATCCAATTAGTTGAAGGCTGTAAGAAAAAAACACTAAGGTTCCCCCAAGGAGAAAGAATTCTGCCTCCAGATTGTAACAGAAATTCTGCCCAGGGTTCCAGCCTTTGGCCTCAAGACCACAGCATTAGCTCTTATCTCTGCCTGTCTGCTTGTCCTGTGGACTTTGGACTTGCCAGCTCCAATTCCATAAAATACCCCATTGGTTTTGTTCTCTGGAGAGCCCTAACACAATGCGGGAAGAGATCTGGGGTGGTCTGAGTACCAGAGAGATCTGTGTATCTGCTATTCACAGCACCCACAGTCACATGTATGTGGTTTCTACAGTCAGGTTCGTGGAGAAGGCAGGCATGTAGAAGGGTTGCCCCATCAGGTCCCTGGCAGAAAATGTATGGCTCACTCCAGGGGTTCATTGAAGAAACTCTTCAGATGTCAAGGGGTAAAGGAACCACCAAGGTGATGGAGGAGGAGGAGGCATCAGTGGGAATCTGTTAGCATTCAGAGGAAGGGGATTGCATGAGATCTATGGGAGATGACAGCTGGGACTGCAGGCAGAGCAATAGAGCCAGGGGCAAAAGCCCAGGTTGGCAGAGAGGGCGTGGCAGGAATAAGTGCCCCTCCCCCTTCCTCCTTTCCAGCCCTGATTTCCTGCCTGCACCTCCCAGTGGCTGAGCCCAACTAGAAACCCCAGGATGAGGAGGCTCCCTGTTCACATCTCCAGGGCCAGCCTCCTGGGGTCCAGACAGGGAAGAGAAGAGCAGAGAACTGGATTTGGTGGGAGGAATAAAGAGAGAAGAACAGAATAAGCTATTGCACAGGAAGCTATCTGTCAAAGATTCATGATAACTTCTGTTTTTTTTTTTTTTTTTTTGTAGAGACAGAGTCTCACTTTATTGCCCTCAGTAGAGTGCTGTGGTGTCACAGCTCACAGCAACCTCCGACTCCTGGGCTTAGGCGATTCTCTTGCCTCAGCCTCCCGAGTAGCTGGAACTACAGGCACCCACCACAACGCCTGGCTATATTTTTTGTTGCAGTTTGGCCGGGGTCAGATTTGAACCCGCTACCCTTGGGATATGGGGCTGGTACCCTACCCACTGAGCCAGAGGCACTGCCCCATGATAACTTCTTTACTTGGAAGTAAAGAATGTATTGAAATACATTGTAAGCTTGAGCTTATCAAAAAAGAAACAGAAATAGGTTACCTTAGAGTATTGCACCTACTCCATTCAACAAGGCAGTAGGGGTGTAAATCAATTCTTTGATATGGGGAAGAGAAGACTTAGCCCTCCCTACTCAGGCTCTGGTGCTTGGCTTCACCCCACTTTGGAGCAGCTTGGGGCAGGACCATACAGAGGTAGCTCCTGCCCTTCTTCCTCTCTCCCTCCTCCACCCAAAGAACCAGGTTCCCCTCCTTGCCATAGTCACACAACAACACAGGGTAGACAATTTCAGAGTCATGCCCTGGTAGAAAGGTTTCTCACTGGTAGATCACTTTGTGTGTAGAAATCTGTTTTCTGTGATGAGACAAACAGCCCTTTAAGTGAGCGTTTGATTATATGCCTACGGGTCACTAAGCAATAGGTATACAGGACGTGAGAGTGGTTTATAACATTCACTTCATTTGATTTGATTTAAAACAACTGAAGTTATGGCTCTTGAATTTAAATGTTTGTTTAAATTATCCTGAACACTGTGCCCTTGGTAGTGTTTTTATATTTTCTATTAAATCCTAGTGTACCATCTCTGTACATATATGAACAAGTTCATGAGTCAGGATATGTTGGGTACCTATTGAGTTTCTTTTTTCTTTTTGAGACAGTCTTGTTCTGTTGCCCGGGCTAGAATACTGTGACATCATTCTAGCTCACAGCAACCTCAAACTCCTGGGTTCAAGCCATCCTCCTGCCTTAGTCTCAAGTACATTACAGGTACCGGCCACCATGCCCAGATAATTTTTCTATTTTTAGTAGAGATGTGATCTCACTCTTACTCAGGCTGGTCTTAAACTCCTGAGTTCAAGGAATCTTCCTGCCTCAGCCTCCCAGGGTGCTAGGATCACAGGTGTGAGCCACTCTGCTGGCCTCCCAGGGTGCTAGGATTACAGGGTGAGCCACTCTGCCGGCCACTTTGAGTCTTTACTCTATGCAGGAAACGTGTTTGGTCCTGTTGAGGAGAGATCAGAATAGTCCCTGCTTTCTCGTCATGCACAGATGAGACACAGATGCTCAGAGAGACACCCGTACAAACAGTAGCAACAGCGTGGTGAGAGCCGTGACAAAGGTGCGTGCTCAGGGTGGTGCCACCTCAGATCTGAGACCTTGAAGGGAGACTTAGAGTTGGCCCTGTGGCTGGGGGCGGGTAACACAGGTTGTAGCTCTCTGGGAAAGACAAGTGGTCAAACAGCAGAGGGTTTATGAGTGGGGGGTGGGAGCTGACCAGGAGCTTGTCTTATTTGGACTTAATGTGAGTTCAAGGAGGGACTCTAGTGTGTTCTAAGTGGAGAGGTGATGTCATAGGATTTTAACTATAAAAAGAAAAAAGAAGTGTGTAGAGCTGGATGTGGAATGGATCGGAGGGTGGTGGGGCAAGGCTGAGGACAGCAGGCTAACCAGGAGACTGTTACACTAAGGCTCATGGAAGAGTGTAAAGCCAGAACTGAAGCTCTGTTTGGGGGTAGGAGAAGGAGCTCTGCCAGCGTACGAATGTTTCTCACTTTATCAGCCAGACGGACAATCTACACAAATAATGGAGGGAGAGGGCTGGTGTTGGCAAGGCCATCTGGGCTGAGCAGCCAGTGGGGGTGGCCAGAGGGGACAGGATGGAGACCAGAGATTAGGATGAGACGTGGGGATGGACTCGTACTCACCCTATTAGGGGAAGTGCCATAAAACAATGGAGGAGGCCACCAAGGGCCAGAGATGGAGAAAGAAAAGAACCAAAGATGAACTTATTCTCTGTGCTTTTATGAATGCTTGAAATTGTTCATCATTTAAAAGTAAAACTAATAAAAAGAATAGATAGAGGAAGAGAAACCCGTAGTGGAGGTTAGGAGCAACTATGGAGTTGGGAGTTCATGGAATGCAAATATTAAAAAATGGGAATTCATGGCCACAAAAGATAGAGATAAATAAAGACAGAAGCATTTCAACTGGATTTTGAAATTAATGGGGTGTTGGGGACTTCAGCCAGAGCTGATGATGATAGTGGCTTGAGGACTGGGAGGGATGGGCAGAAGCAGAGAGGAAGGTAAGCTATTCTTTCAAGAAATTTCCCTGAGAAGGGCAGGAAAGAGAGTAGCTAGAGTGTACTGGGGGGCCCAGGGAATTGCCTTTTTCTCAAAGTTAGGCAGAGCCTGGGTGTGTTATCAGGATGAGGGCAGAGCCAAGAGGAAGTGTGTGTGTGTGTGTGTGTGTGTGTGTAAGGGGGGGCGGGGGGTCAGGATATCTATGATGATGTAAAGTAGCCCTTAAAGAGGTAGAAATACACAAAGGAACTTCAAAAAACTTAGGGAAAAAATGGAATTAAAAATAAAAATCAAAAACAACATAAGCTTCACTAAGTTGAAGTTACCTTTGTAAGAGATGATACCAGCCATTCCTTCCATCCTTGAAGAACTGGGAGTGCTGAGAATCTAACCATGTCAAAGTGTTTTTTTTTTTTTACATTATTGACTGAAAAAAAAGGGACACCTTTTACAGATTTTTTTGAGACTAGGAAACAAAAAGAAGTTCTGAAAGAGCCAATTCAGGACTGTTAGGTAGGTGTCTAATGGATTCCCACTGATATTCTCACAAAACTTCCACTGTTTGATGGGAAGAATGGGCAGGAACATTGTCATGGTGGAGACAGACTCTCTTAAGAGGCCTTCTTGGGCATTTTTCTGTTAACACTTTGGCTAAAAACACTCTCATAACATGCAGATGTCATTGTCCTTTTAGCCTACAGAAAGTTAACAAGCAAAATTCTTTAGGTATCTCAAAAAATCTGTCGCCAAGACCTTTGCTCTTGACTGGTTCACTTTTGCTGTGACTGGACCACTTCCCTCTCTGGGTATCCATTGCTTTGTCTTCAGCAGCATAAAACTGTATTTCATCTTCTGTCTCAATTGTTCAAAGAAAGACTTCGGGATCCTGATCTCATTTGTTTAAAATGTGTTTCCACTGAAAGCTCTGCTCTTGTCTGGAGCTGATCTCTGTGCAACGTTTTTGGTACTCACTGAATATAAAGTTTGCTCAACTTTTTAAATCTTTTGTTAGAAGTGTGAAAGTTGAGCCGATTGAAATGTATGTGATACAGGGTCGGTTATTATTTTTTTGATGTTAATTGTCAGTTCTCTTTAATTAGGACATGCAATAATCTTAATGTGATTAAAATTTTCCTTGAAAATTGATGTAAGTGGTCTGCACTGTGGACTTCATCTTCAACATCATCTCTTCTCTTCTTAAAATGAGTTATGCATTTAAAAACTGCCAGTGTCCCTGGGGGCACTGTCACCAAAGCGTCAGTGATTTCATCATTTTTCTACCCACGCTTCACCATAAATCTGATGTTTATTCGTTCTTTGATTTTGGCAGAATTCTGTTATTCTTCTAAGTGCCTCAAACATGTCCTGTTCAGACATCCTATAACATGTCAAGATGAGCTTATTTGATGCAAAAAACTTTTTTGAAATCTATGCATGGTTTTCATATTCTATGAATTTTTTGAAGACCCTTTGTAGCAAATTGGAAATGCAGGTGAAAGACAGTAAACAGAAAAATCAGAGTTTCTGATTTCCGAGGCAGGGAGGTTCCTAGTGATGTGAGTTTCAGGTTTTGTAGAAGGAGCTTGGAGAAGCTTGAGGAACTGCGATTTGTCCACATGGACACATAAGAATCCGAACACCGAAATCAAAGGTCCCAGTGAATGTGGATGGTTAAAGGAGAGAAGGGTAGAAAACAGTGCAGAGGAAAGTTAGAGGGCAACATAGCCTGAAGGCCTGAGTCTCAAAATATTTAAAAGACTGGGAAAGAAGGAGGCCAGGGCAAAGTCAAGTCCAGCCCTTCTCCATGTAGACAGCCCCATGCTAGGTGTAGAAATGGGCACCGTCTCCAAATCCAGTAGGCTCACAGGGATGCAGGTAGAACCAAATTTCAGCTGACAATTATTGAATCAGTTAAGGCAGGTTAAGAAGTTGCTGTTTTTGGTTCTGTGGTTATTTAAAATTGAGAGTTCTTGAGGGTACAGCAGAAAAGAGAGAAAGAATAGCACCAAGAATATAGATAGCAGATGGAGAAATGACTACAGTTATATGTTATAAATCTGTTTTAAATTTGTATTGTCCAGGATGACCATTTATTTATTGCAAATGACTGTATTTGCATTTCATAATCTTGTTTTCCTCAGGAGGGGTAAGGGCCATTCTTGTGGGCCTTATTCAAGTAAGTAAGGACTCACTAGAAGTGAAGAATATGAGCTTTGACAACAGAAGTGTAAACAGATTCACAATTTATGACTTCACTAATTCTCTGTCTCTGTTGAAGATATATACCAACTGTTGATCCAAAATCTCACCAGGGTATTGTTCAAAATGCAAAAAAATGTATTCAAATAGGCCTTTTAAAACACTATGTGGGAGAGTTTGGTTAACACAGAATTAAAATAATCTTATTTTACTTATTTATGTGTATAAATAGAAATTCATTATATGCCATAATATTATATGATCTTTGTATGTGAAGTTATGGACAGTGTCCTGGTGGTGTCTGTTATAGTGTTGGTTTGCATATATATGTATAGTTATATACTTTACCTATAACCTCTGCCTTTGTGTCTTTACCTATATATATTTAGTTTTTAGATAAGCAGAAAGAAAATATTCTGTAATGTGTATTAAAATATTATGGGGTAAAATTTTCAGACTTATCAAACTAGGTTATTTTGAAATCTATAATTTTCAGATGGAAATTTGGCCAAATTTGGGCAAAAGTTCATTTGTAAACAGTTGAATGTAATCACTCAGCCAGAATTTTTACCTGACTTATAAGACTATGCTGCTGTGCAAAGATCTAGAAATGACATAAAATTTATGACATAATTTTCTAAATGACCAGCCATCGCTTCTTTAAGAAATGCTATCTTCATTTGTAACTCTCAGGATACCCTGAAATTTATAATACAAATAAGATTTCTGTGGTATTGAGTCCGCAACCCACACATAACAGCCCAGTATATCTTCATTAACAAGAAACATTTCTATTGATTTCATTTTGCGATGTTTCATATTACATATAACAAATATGTATGGTCACCTAAATGAATTATTACAATCCAATTTGAAATGATTGCATAGGGTTATTGTATTATCTCTAGGATGCTTTAGTCTCTGGGTGTCAAAACTGTTTTTATTTAATGGAATAACATGGAAAAGTTAATCAGAGTAGGTTAACCTCTGTGGAACTGAAGGTCACACGCATTTACTCTTAGTTGGAAATGGAGGCGCTTTCAGTTTTGAACTCTTGCTGGGGGTGGGTGGATGTGGAGGAGAGAGCAACCAGAGAGATTTAATGCCTGTGTTTCCTCTTGTCTCGCCAGTAGCAGTTGCTCATGGGGCTTTTTAATAACTAGATTTTTGATTAAAAATTTTCCTGCAAGGAAAATAAAATTAAACAGGCAATATAAACATAATAAAAAATCAATACTGCAGTTAACATTTCTATTGTGTTATTGAACGCCTCAACTTTGGGCTCATTCAGCTTTGCATACACATGGAACTGCTCAGACTTTCTGACTGGAGGTGAGATGAGGATGAGGAGGTATGAAGAAGGCGTTCCCGTCTTAAAATTATATTTCCAAGAAAAATAGTGATTCTGATGATATGAGTTCTTTTACTGTTGCACTAGAAACACAAAGGTGGAAAATTCATTTTGCTTAGCTAACATCTTACACTTGACGAGCACTTGGAAAATACAAAGACCAGGACTCACTGAGAATATCAAAACTTGCTTATTTCTATGGTATTCTATATCAAGCAGTTTCTGTGAGGTTAGGCTTTTTCTCTAGTCAATCGTTTTTTTTTTTTTTTTTTTTTTTGTCTTGCTATAGAGGTACTTGCTTGTTGTTGTAGGACTTAGATGCAGAGATGGATAGTTGGAAAGACAGCCAATTAAAAATTTGGGGAAGGGAAAGCTTTGCCCATGAATTAATTCCTGTAAAGTTCCGAAGTTCCTTAGACTTCTGGTAGAGCTGGCTAACTGAGATAACTAAGAAAGTCCCTTTTTACTTCAAAAATAATAAAAACATGAAAATCCACAAGTGTGCAAAATCTAGAAATGGAAGATCTCCAGGTAATAGAAATGAGAAGCCACATTTGGAGCAGAAGCAGCCTGCAGATGATGGATTAAGGCATCGACCATGAGTCTGAGCTAGAACAGTGCACTGGGAGGGAGTCCAGGCAGTAAGGTCCTTGGGTGACAGGAGGTGGTACTGAACTTCCAGAAGTAAGGATTGTCCTACCATTGACATAAGAATTAAGAGCTCCACCCACCAGTTCTAGACATGGGCTGTATACTTTTAGATATTGGGTAGAAAATGAGCTGCTTGTGGGAAATCAGAATGTACAAATTTGCTTAGCATGTGAGTATGAGACTAAATGCATACAGCCAAATATCAAGTCAAAAAAACTCATTAAAAACCAGTCTAGTATGGAAATAAATATCAAAATCAGCTTGGAGATTGTAGATTACATGGGGTCTGCAGAAGCCAAAGTTAAACCACACTCATAGGATCACTTCTATAGCCCAGGGCACATAGGAAGAATTTTTTCAGGAGCCGATATATGCCAAAGACGAGCTTACATCACACACGCTGCAAGGATGTACATTCTTATTTCCCTCAAGGGCTAAGAACATTATAAAACACAAAGATGTTTACCCCTTGAGACAGACAGCCAACAGATACGACAAATGGGAGAATTTGCAAAGAACTGTGGGTAAGAGTCATGCACAAGGAATGTAAAAATAAGCGAAATTTAGATTTTCAAGGTGACAAAGTGAGGAACAGATTTTGTAATGCAAGATAGAAGAAAGGTAGGTGGGTTTGAGAAAGAAACAAAAGATTGCTAATGCAACTGAAGAAATAAATGATTCTGAAGACAAAGTTGAAAAGTTACTCATAATAGAGCTCAAAAATGCAGCAGCAATTAGGCTGACAGTAGACTTTTCACTGGCAACAACAGACGCTAGAAGATAATTGAATACTATTTTCTAAGTGGTAAGGGAAATAACTACCCACTGCACATCTATACTCAAATAATCATTCCAGAGGTAGGAGAAAAGGAGAGATTTTCTCAATAATTGTAAGTCTGGGCTGCTGGCAGAACTTCTGGTAAGGAACTTCATCATTTCCCTTTTTTTCATTTCCCTCAAAACTGCTCACTCCCTTCTTCACAATGAAGATAAAATAAAGATAACTTTAGATGTATAAAGACTAAGAGACTTAGTATCTGAAAGAGCAAATAAAGTAATACAATTTTTGTTTTTTTATATATAGATTTTAAAAAATTTTTATACTTATTTACTTATTTTTTAGAGACAGATTCTCACTTTGTCACCCTCAGTAGAGTGCTGTGATGTGACAGCTCACAGCCACTTCTAGTCTTGGGCTTAGGCGATTCTCTTGCCTCAGCTTCCTGAGTGGTGGGGACTATAGGCACCTGCCACAACACCCAGCTATTTTTTGTTGCAGTTTGGCTGGGGTCAGGTTCGAACCCACCACCCTTGGTATATGGAGCCAGCACCCTACTCACTGAGTGACAGGCACCACCTAAGTAATACAATTTTGAAAGAAGGAAATGAAAGGAATCAATGGGCAGCAGGAAGTAAGTGGAAGTTAAGACAGTGGTAAAAAAACACTTTGCAAATATTTTATAAGAGTGATATTAATATCAATAATATATGAGGAGTTTTTTTAAAATGAAAAGTTATTAAAATATTGGAGAACAATATTGTGGATGATAGAAAAAGCAGCAGTTGGGGTGAAGTTAAAGAGATCTGCAATCCTTCTGGGGAAAGTAGAGATATTGATTAGTGTCAGAGTATGAAAAATGATAGTAAATTATGCTTAATAGTATATTGATAAAAGAATGAATATATAATTCCAAAAGAATATAAAGAAAAAAGAAATTAAAAAGAAAAAAAAAAACAGGCTCGGCGCCTATAGCTCAACCGGCTAAGGCGCCAGCCACGTACACCTAAGGTGGCGGGTTCGAATCCCCAGCCCGGACCCGCCAAACAACAATGACGGCTGCAACCAAAAAATAGCCGGGTGCTGTGGTGGGCGCCTGTGGTCCCAGCTACTTGGGAGGCGGAGGCAGGAGACTCGCTTGAGCCCAGGAGTTGGAGGTTGCTGTGAGCTATAATGCCACAGCACTCTACCCAGGGGGACAGCTTGAGGCTCTGTCTCAAAAAAAAAAAAAAAAAAAAGAAAAAAAACATAGAGCAGAAGGCAGGAATGAAGGAAGAAAGAAAGAAAAAAAAAATAAAGCCATGAAAATTATAGCAAAAATAGAACCAAATGAGTGACCAGTAATCAGAATAAATGTAAATGGATTAAATTCTTTTATAAACCATCCTACATTTAGACTAGACGAAAGTTCCTTCATTCCTTAAATATGCTGGTAGAAACCTTTGTTTTCCCAGTATCTTATATTAACATAAGAAATGGTAATCTTTTTTAGGACAAGAACATATGTCCACTCTTTGGAAGTGAAGTGTTATATTGCATGTCTTTATGAGGGTCTTATCAAGTCACAGACCAAGTATCTCCTCTAATATTGACGATGTGCCTCTAGAAACAGGGGTGAAATAGTTGATTTTGATACCTCTGCCCAGATCCAGCGAACAGAGGAAGGCTGAAGAAGCAGTGAGTTTCTCTCTGTGTGGAACAGATGGAGAGATGCCAAAATGCAGGCTGAATAAACAGATGATTCACAACATGGCTGAATAGCTTTATTTAAAGAGTGCTGATAACTGGATCAATGGCCACACAGAGAGATGTTTACAGTGAGAAAAGACTTTAGGGATTTTAATTGAATTTTGGGTCAATAGGATGTGGCTACCAGAGCAGCTAACGTGATTTTAGAAGGCAATGATGGAGGTAGGTTGTCCCTAGTATAGGGTGGGATAGGTCTTCTCTGTTTGCTTTTCTCAGAGCACAGCCAGAAGAATATGTTTAGTACCATATTCTGAGAGAAACACTGATAAACTGAGATAGGTCAAGAGAGTATTAACCCAAATGTTAAGAGTTAACCAAACCCTATAGCATGGATGCTTGAAGAAATAGGAGGGTGCTTATCTCAGAATTGACATGCCATTTGTCCTTGATATTCCCTTGGCTGTCATGGTACTTGGTGATTTAACATAATCCCTATGTCTTCAGTGAACAGAATTGGAACCATGAAGAACTTTGTAACCAAACTATTTGGAAATGAATGAACAGTTATAGAAGGTAGAGAACTTCCCATAGTGGAAAGTGTTTCAGCAACGGCCAGATCAGTGTTCTATTTGCTAGACTATAAGAGATCTATACAATGGGTCTGGGGTTGAATTTTTTGGCCCCAACTTCCTTTCCGCCCTAATACTTTGATTCTATTTTGCCTATGACTCCATCAGTGAGAATCCCGGATGGGGTGGTTGCCTTTTATATCCCACTTCTGTCTCTCTTTCAAGCCATATGTGTATCTGTGATGCTGACACAAAAGACAAATCCCTACAATAAACTAGAGGTGGGAAGAAAAGGTGTCTTTAAAGGGGATTCTTTCACCCCAGTTCAGGGGATCACAAATCTTGTGATATCCCCAGAATTACCTAGCATGTTACATGATTTCTGGGTTTTTTGGATCAAAATCTTGTGTTGATGGTAGGGAATTGGTACTTTAACAAGATTCCCACTGGTTTTTATTCTCTCTAAAGCATAAGAACAAACCCAGCCCTTGGTAAATAATTGACACTTGTTCTGTTCAAAGTTTTTCCTGCTCTGACA
This sequence comes from Otolemur garnettii, assembly GCF_000181295.1. Classification (NCBI taxonomy): domain Eukaryota; kingdom Metazoa; phylum Chordata; class Mammalia; order Primates; family Galagidae; genus Otolemur; species Otolemur garnettii. The sequence continues at coordinate 370,411 of NW_003852506.1, forward strand.
CCATCAGTAGAAGACATTATCATACACACTGTCTCAGATGCCTTTAGTGCTGGCTAATAGGCAATAAGGTAAATGCAAAGTACATTTAATAAGTTGTAGCTCCAACTTTGTTCTTGCTCTGGTTGCAATACTTCATACATTCACTGTGGACTGATGATGGCCATCCATCCATTCTTCCATCCATGCATCACCTATGTCATTCACTCGTCCATCCATTCATCCATCTATCTATTATGTATTTATAGAACACCTACTATTGTTTATAGTATGCACATGGGTCAGAAGACTTTTCTGGGGATTGATTCACTCCCCAAATTATTGCTCTTATAGCAATTTTAGCTTTCATCAAGAAATACACTAATTATAAGTGAGCTCTTTGGAAGTGTGTCCTTTTCTTGGTTTCTCCTCCATTGAGGCAGCACTGATACAGTAGAAAAACCAAAAACATTGGAAGTAGTTGTTTAATAGGACTGATTTTGAGCTTCTGGATGACTTTCAGTGATCTATTAGCCTTTTTGAGATGGTTTCCTCATTTTAAAAAATGAAATAAGAACAATAATAAAGTTAATGTGGCTATCAAAGATAACTAAAGGGTGTTGAACAACTTAAAACTTCTTATGAATAGGAAGTAGTTTTTGTGTGTGGGTGTATGTATGTGCACTTGTGTGCATAATATTACATACAAGCTTAGATTTCTATATAAGCACATCCCATGACCAGGATTCAAGTTCAGCAAGTTATTTTTATGGGAAACCAGAACTTAATCTCCCTAGGGAACTCTAGGAAACAGTGATGAGCATGAACTTCAAATTTTTCCCATCTCAGGGGGGACATTCTCCTGTCAACTCAAATCAGTTGTTGGGTGTGGGCTTCTCCTGGATGCATTAATGTCTTGTCAGTTCCAAACTGTGATATCTACAAGTGAGTGGATCAGGCAGTGGTGGCCAGAGAAATCCTTTGGACAAATAGGTATAGGTACTGGAATTTGGAATTTGGGCCAGGGCACTGAAGAGGGAAGAGGTTGATGGGGTGTGACCAGGCACTTGCTGAGTCTGTCATGGTTTTCGTGTGTTAGCTTTGATGGGGATTGCATTGGATGGCCTTTAATCATACAGAGTCCCCAAGTACAGATGATAGTGGATCAGCAGGTGGGATACAGGGGAACTCCAAGTGCTAAAGAGTTAGATGCCCACAAGCTATCACTACCTTAGATTACACACTGACCCTGGCCACCTCTCCAGGTATTTTGGCAGCCACTAGAGCAGTGACATCAATCACATTTTTCAATCCTGTCTTTGTAACTTGGTCTTTCTTCTTGAACTGCTAGGCTTATATATCTTCTAGAGAGCACATTAACCTCTCCTCACCCCCTTCTTTAACAGCCTGTTTACTGTGGGCCTGACAGCTATTTCCAGACAGTGCTGACAACAGAGACATGTCCCCAGCTGGTTCAGATACATTTCTGACATCACTAACAATCTGGTGCCCACACAGAGCCTAAACCAGATATGCCAAACAAGTCTAATCCTCTTTTCATGCATTCACTCTTGGGTATAAATCTTAAGATTAACTTTCTTCCCAGATAGCAGGACAGGAGGCCATCGGGTCAGGACAAGGCACTTGTTGCTACAGCTGCTCCAGGCGAGTGCCTGTTCATCAGAGATTCTGCTGGTGCACCTGCTGGCTCCATGGCTACAGTGTTTGGGTTAGGACTGAAATTGAATCTGTTTCACAAACTCCTCTGCCATTCAGCCTGTGGAATTAAGCAAAAGAAGAAGTCAGCCTGTGACACTGTCACAGCATAAAGGATTTCCATTGACCCAAAGGCCCGATGGAATTTCAATCCTGGGCCCTGAGTCTATCTGCTCTGCCTCCATCTCCTCTTGGGACAGGTACTCTGTCCATGGTCAGCAGAACAGAGGCCAGCCAGGGTCATTAATATTTCACAAAAATAAATGTGGAAATGGCATCTTCAAGGCTGTACTGCTCCTCCAGAGTAACTTATGAGCCTGGGATTGACGTGCCCAGGCTGTTCAGGAAGTCCCTATGGAAACTTGGGACATTTTGTTGTTTTTTGACTTGCACCCCCTGGCCAAGCACATTTCTCCTCCAAGATGTGCCTCACCACACTGCCATCTACCCACAAGCACGGACTCAGAAGTCCAGGTCTCTCCTTCCCACCCACCCCACCCCTGGCCACCCCGTCAGCTATATCAGTAGATTACATCAGACTAGGATGTACTACACATGGCCCATTGGATCCATGGGTTCTGCATGTGCAGGTTCAACCAGCCCTGGATGAAAAACACAGCATTAGGTTTGCAGGAGGTGAAGCCTGTGAACATGCAGTGTCAGCCTTTTGTATCCTCAGCTTCTGCAGGGTTGACTTTGGGATATGAGAATCCTTGAATTTTGGTATCCATGGAGGTTCCTGCCACCAACCTCCCCTCCCCTGATACTGAGGGATGACTGTATGCACGAGTGGGGTTCCTATTGCAATAATATTTATTAAACGCTACTCTGTCCTCTTACAGGTAGATGTCAGTACACAAGGACCATTTAGGACCTTGGAAGGCCTAAATTTACTCAATGTTCAGACTAGGAAACTGTGACCTGTTACCTTCTCTTTAAAAAAGAAAACAAAATTTGGTCTGAAAGGATCTAATATGTAACCGTATTATTCCCAGAAACCAAGATCAATTTACTGGGGAGAAGGGATAGTTCATGTAATAGTGACCCAGGCAAGACAGCAGGAACAGCCTTTGGAACCCTGGAATGAGAGGTGTAGGGAAGCAGGGAGCAGGGCTGCTGGCACTCAGACCCAGAAACATTTCCGGAAAGGGTAGGCATGGAATTGCTTCTTGAAGTACAAATGGAGGGACTGTGGCAGTGTCGTCACTGTCATCACTAAGGACTGAGGATGCTGGGACCAACATACACTGTGCTTAGGGGCGGACGGGGAAAGTGTGTTAAGAATTTCTTTTTATTTTAGGTCCTCAAGAACTTGTAGGTGGCAGAACCATAGAAAGGTTAGGGTTTTTATTATTTACCAGTAGTAGGGCCTCTGTGTTTCTGTTTTCCCATCTGCAAGATGGGTAGAATGAGAGTGGGGTCTAAAGGAGTAAGCAATTCTAATCTGCCCTGCCTCTTGCTGTTATTGTTGTGGTCATTGTTATACATATAACCACACAGGAAGGATGCCAGAGACTATCTAATTTGGCTTTCTCATTGCCCAGATGGGAGAACCTAGGCCTGTATGGAAGAAGTAATCTTTTTTTTTTTCTTAGACAGGGTCTCTCTTGCCCAGGTATAAGTGTAGCTGTATTATAGCTCACAGCAACCTCAAACTCCTAGGCTCAAAGGATCATCCTGCCTCCGCTTTCAGAGCAGCCATGACCAGAAGCATATGCCACCATGCCTAGCTAATTAAAACATTTTTTTTCTTGCTGTGTCACTCAGGCTGGTCTTGAACTCTTGGCCTCCCAAAGTTCTGGGATTACAAGTGTGTTCCACTGCACCCTGCTGTAAGTGTTTTTTAAAGATTCCTCAGCTAGGGGCCATAGAGATGGAAGGAGAGAGAACGTCAGGGTTCCTGACTCCAGGCTGCAAATTCCTCAATGTTCAGACTAGGAAACTGTGACCTGTTACCTTCTCTTTAAAAAAGAAAACAAAATTTGGTCTGAAAGGATCTAATATGTAACCGTATTATTCCCAGAAACCAAGATCAATAATTCTGAACTGTATCAAAATGCCACAAGAAAGTAAATGATTCCACAACTTTAACCACAGACCTCAGAGAACCCAGCTTGTGCTGAGCGCACATTGAGGGCTGGGGGGAGATAACCACTGGTGGTTTTCCCCCCCGTTCTTCAAGAACTTAAAGTCAAAAGAGAAAAGACAAGGCAGAAAGAGTTAGAATAAAACCAGGACAGAGGAACATCTGCAACGCTCACTATTCCACACGCTGATCTGAGGACTTTGCATGTAGCAACTCACTGAATCTCCCACAATCCTTTGAGGCAGGTTGTATCATGAAACCCATTTCCAGGTGAGAACACTGAGGTGCACAGGGGTATTATTTAGTTACGGTCATACCATAAAAAAAGGAGGAGGGGTCTGGGTGTCACCTGGGGTGTATTTGGCCCCAGCATGACAATGTAGTAGCCAATGCTGGCTACTAGTTGTCTGATTGTTGGTAAATTTGGCTTTTTGGTGAAGTGTGCCTTGCACACAGTAAAATATAGATCTTTAGCATATGCCGAAGGATTTCACAAAGCAAACGCATCAATATAACCACCAGTCAGGACAAGACAAAGAGTACTGTCAGTGTCTCAAAGGCTCCTTCTGTTTTCACTGTGAACTATTACGGTCTGGACTAGTGTTTCTCTACCTTTCTTTTTTTCCCATTAACTATTCCCTGCAGAGATTTTAAAGACATTAGATGCCACTTTCTTAACTGTCTCCCATGGAATTATAATATCACAGATGGACTGTAATCTGTTTATATATCCTATGTGTATCAGTGCTGTATACATAAAAAGAATGTGATTTTTTGACACCCCATCCTCCAAAAACCACTTGTCATCACCGTGGGGACCATGTGACCCCCTGGGAAAGTGTGCTTCAGAACAAGGTGCCCTGAGTGTGGAGCCGAGGACACCAGGGGAAATCTCAGGGGCTCTGAAATCTGCCTGCGTGTGCACAGTACTGCCCGTGTGTGCAGTTTCTGAAGCATTCTTTGGTGTTCTTAAGTCTATGAAAAGGCTAACCGCCTTCCTGGCAAGATGGGTGCCAGATCAGAGAAGTCTCCAAAGTCTCCGTTAGCTGCAAAATGAGCCCCTTGATGGTGGGTGGCCCTGTTGTGGTGACTCCTTTCTCCTGGACCCACCCACAGGAGCTGTCCTTCTGGTCAGGCCTGTCCCTGCTCTGTGCAGATCCTGTCCCTATCAGTGTTCTCTAAAGGTAAATTGAGGCACAATACAATTTTTAAAGAGTTTATTGAGTAAATAGCAATTCACTAACTGGGCGGCTCCCAACCACAAGTGGGTCAGAAGCTGCACTGATGGAAAACAAGGGAAAAGCTTCTATAGGACAAACACAAAAGGAAGCAAACAGAATACTTGGCTGGCTACAGTCAGAAGTGGTGTTTGGTCTATACTGCTGGAAGTTTTCTGGGTTTTTTAAGTTTCTGTTTTTCTTTAATATAGGCATTTACAAGAAATTGCTTAAGTTTTGCTTATGTTTGCAAATCAAGCACAGTTTACTGGCTTTGTCAGCTCAGGGATTCTCCTGGTCTGGTCTCTGTTTTAATTTAGATTTAACAGCATCTCTATTGGGTTCCCATGCTGCATCACAAATTGACCAAACTTAATGGCTAGAAACCACACGTGTATTACCCTAAAGTTTCCCAGGGTCAGGGGTCCAGGCTGCCCTTACCTGATTCTCTGCTCAGGAACTCACCAGGTAGCAATTGAGGTGTTATCAGGTGTCAAGGTGTCAGTGGGGTGAAAGTCCCTCATGAGATGGGGGTCCTCTCCCAAGCTCACTGGGGGTTGGCAGAATTCAGATTGCTGTGTTTGCAGGACTGAGGACCTCCTCTCAGAGGCCACTGGCATTGCTGCATGGCCCTCCCCTGGGCAGCTCACAGCTTGGCAGCTGCTTCTTCAAGGCCAGCAAGGATCTCTGGCAAGGTGGGGCCATACACCTCTCCAAGGGGAAAAGATTCTGTGAGATACAACACAACGAGTGGGGCCCAGAGAACCATAGTGTCTGTCTCCTGGGCTAACCCGATTTAAGGTCTTTTTCAGAGATGGTCTCTCAGGTGAGATGTTCCTAGAACACTTGGGGATTATTTGCTGCATGGGGATGTCAGCAGCTGAAGATTGCTGACCACTCACAGGTATGGCTCATTGCTGAGAGAGCTGGCTCAGAAGTCAGCCTGCTCAGATTGGACTCCAGCTCACTACTCACCAGCAGCAAACTCTTGGGCAAGTTACGTTGTCTGTTCCTTGAAAGGGAGCTACTCTGTGGATTGTTGTGGGGACTAAGAGCACATACCAACGTAAGAATAGCAAGGCAACAGGTCCACGGTGAGTGCTCCATGAACATTAATGACCATGCCAATGCCATTGTTGGTCTCAGTGTCATCCTTCCGGTGCTATGCCCTGAACCAACACCCTTTGCACCATGATGACATGTGACTGGACTCAGTCTTCTAGCATGTTCTTCTAGGGACAGTGTGAGTTGTCAAGTTGAGGAAATTTCTTCCCTGGGCTCTGTCTCACATGTGACCCTGTCATAGCTACAAGTCAATGGCCCTCTCAAGAAGGTGGAGAATTACCATGGACTGTGACAGAAGTGAGCCAGAGATGAGTCATCTTACCACAGTGCCCAGAAGAAGCTTCCTGCATGTCCTGCTGGGATCCCAGGGCTGGGTCTGTCCCTTTGGAAAGTACCGCTCAACCTTCCTGTCTTTGTGAGTTTCTCTAGTTTTCTCTACTAAGTTCCCCACATTGCTAAAGTTGGCTAGAGTCAGTTCCTTGTGAAAAGAGGTGCAAGTTTCAGGTTGTATGAGCCCTGCCTAACACTGGCCATAATGGATTGAAATATCTTATACTATGTATATTTCCAAAATAATGTAGGAAACTCATACAACTCAATAGCAATAAATAAATAAATAAAATGACATGATTAAACATGGGCAAAGAACCTGAATAGATTTTTTTCCAAAGAGGACATAAAATGACCAAAAGATCTATGAACAGGTGCTCAGCACCAGTGAAAGGCAAGAAACTGCATTGAGTGATGACCTCGTCTGTTAAGATGGCTATTATCAAAAAGACAAGTGATAACAACTGTTGTTGAAGATGTGGGGGAAAAGGGAAGTCTTCTGCATTCTTGATAGAAATATAATTGGCACAGCCATTAGGAAAGAGGGTATGGAAGTAGCTGAAATATTTGAAAATAGAACTATCATGAGGGCCAGCAACCCCTCTGCTGGGTACATAGCCCAGAGAAAATAAAACTGACACCTTGTAGAGGTATCTGAACTCTCATGTTCATTGCAACAGTATTTACAGTAGCCAAGATAGGGAAATTGAGTGTCTATTAACAGGTGAATGGATAAAGAATATTATTCAGCCTTAAAAAATGAGAAGATCCTGTCGTTCAGGACAATGTGGATGAACCTGGAGGACATTACGTTAAGTGAAGTAAACTATTACAGGAAGACAAATCCCATATGGTCTTACTAATATGTGGAATCTAAAAAAAAAAGTTGAATACCTTGAAACAGGGTAGAACAGTGGTTACTGTGGGTGGGGAGGAAGAGAAGTTGGGGGTGTGTGAGTCAAATGGCACAAACTTTCAGATTTGTGGGGCATGTCTAGAGATCTAATGTACAGCGGGAGGACTGAAGGGAATCGTGTTGCACTGTGTACTGAGCATTTGTTAAGAGGAAATTTCATGTGCTTTGAACACAGAAATAAAGTTAAGTACTGAAGGTGATGAAATATTTATTTGCTTGCCTGCAGTGGTCATCTCACTATGTCCATGGTTATCAACCCCATGTTGCACACCTCATATATATAAGATAAAAATAAATTCAAATATTTCTGATGATAATGCATATTTAATGTTAAATAAATGACTAAGAACAGTTTTTCTATACTAGCTCCTCAATCTTTAATATCAAGTTGGACATCTCAAAGTTTATCTCATTATGATATAAACAATCTTCTTCCAATAGTAGTAATATAGGGAATCCTCACCTTATGGGAAAGCAAACTGAGAAGTTAGTTCTGGGGATTAGAATATTCTTTCCTATAAAAAGAATGTCAGGATCCCAGGACAGCTGACTAAGTCTGCAGTACCCTACTCCTGGGCCACAGACTGGTACTAGTTCATGGCTTGTTAGGAACAGCCTGCACAATGGGATGTGAGTGTCAGACAAGTGGGTCAAGCTTCATCTGTATTTACAGCCCTCCCCATTGCTCACATCACCACCTGAGCTTCACCTCCTGTCAGACCAGCTGCAGCATTAGATTCTCACTGGAGCAGGAACCCTACTATAAACTGCACAGAGGAGGGACCTTATGCAGCTGCAGGCTCCTTATGAGAATCCAATGCCTGATGATCTGTGGTGGAGATGTAATGCACTTGAATCATCCCCAAACCATCACCCCTGCTGCTGGTCCTTGAAAAAATTATCTTACCTAAAACCAGTCCCTGGTGCCAAAAAAGTTAGGGACTGCTGGACTGAATCACAGCTGAACCTTCTCCCAAGACTGGGAGAAGTAACTAAACACTGAATTTATGGGAAAATATATTGAGAATGTCACCATGTCTGGACAAGTATTTTCTCTTTCCAGAGATAGGAGAAGGCTTCTGCCTTCACTTGCTAGGACCTGGTTGTGGAAGCTGGGTGGCCTTCAGGGTCCTACACACCTACAGAGTAGTGGCTAGAAGGAGTAGTGAGTTGGGGTCTGAGGAGTGAGGAGCTGGGCATTCCTGGGTCCAGGGAGGTAGAGGAATTTAGGGACAACTTTTTGATCCAATAATTTGCATGGCCCATTATTGTCTATCTCCCCTCTGCCTTTCCATTTTCCCTCTTCTTTTGTGGCTTCTAGGATGGGCCTGTGTGTGCCTTATACTGTCACCAGCACTAACCTCACCCTCCTTGGAAGCCCTCCATGAAACAAGACACATCTCAAAGGTTCTCTCTGACTCTTCTGTCTCTCAAGGAAACAATATGGAAGATTTTTCGTAACAAGATTATGCTGGGTTGAATCGTGTCCTACAAAAATTCACGATCACCTGGAGACTCAGAATGTGACCTTGTTTGCAAATAGGATCTGGGCAGATTTAGTGAGTTAAGGTGAGGTCACACTGGATTAGGGTGGGGCCTAGACACAGTGGTGGTGTTTTTATGGAAGAGGAGAGGAGAAAAAAGAGATTCCATGAGGCTGCAGAAGGAAGGAACAGATCAAAGAATAACTAGGAATAAGTTCTTAAGGCATCTCACCTACTTTTCAGAAGGGACTAACTCTCTGGACATTTGATTTCAGGAAGTGATGTGTTGGGGTGTGGGAGACAGAGTGAAGTGTAATCTGAGGATTCAGGGGCTGTGATTCCCCCTCAGGGCTTTCCTCCCACTCATCCTCCCATGGTATTAGAACTGCTGGCTTTGTTATAGGGCCTCATCCTGGGTGAAAAAGAGTGAGGGGGGAGAAATGCAAGTTCAGCATGGATGCCAACATTCCCACTTTGAGAGAAAGTGGGAATGTTCTCTCTTTTTAGAGAGAACTCTGGTGCAGGGAGAGGGAGGAGGATTCTGTGTTTCTGCTGTCTGCTTAGAATCCACTAGGGCAACTGTTTGGTAACTTGAATACAGCTATTATAGTGTACAGACATGTCTATGGAGCAAAGATGCTTACTTCCATAAATATTTTCTTAGAAATTTTAGCTGCTTGTATTTTGGAGAGGCTAATAATAGTGTAGCAATTAATTAAAAATTGGGAGACACATATCCACTTGATTGCCACATCTTTAAGCCTTTGCATCTTCAGATGAACTTGGCTTAAGACAGTCCAATGCAGAACCCAAGTCTGGATTCATCCTGAGAGATTATGTTTTATTTAAGCAGTACAGCCCTCTATTTTCTGAGAGCATTTTAGAATAATGATATTCCTTAGTAGCCCTGTACTGGGGTGAGCTTCAAGCTTGTCTGAGTCTTAGCAGAATAATACACTGTCAGAGAGACAACAAACTAATGATGAACACTGCCCATTATAAGAAAAATGATTCTATTGGTTTCCTACTTAGAATAAGATATCTTTACTTATATAACAAATAAAGTCTTTGTTGATATTTGGAGGTGTGGATGAATCATCACAACATTCCATGTACCGGTAATGGAGGAAATACCTGTTCTCACTCAGGCACACTTATTAGGAAGAATATGAAGGCTTCATTTGACAGCGTAAAATGATTAGTCAATGTAATGCATTTCACAATTTTGGAGAAACCAATGAGAAATCTAATTTGAAGAATTACATCAAAAAAAAAAAAGAATTGTGGAGCCATAATTACCCTTCAGCTAGAAGAAATAAAATTTCTTATCTTCAAAATATGCAGAGTATCCAACTTGCAACTAATCCTGAATTTCAAATCAATAGGGTTTAATATTTCACCAGCAATCATAGGTTGAAATCAATGCTGTCGTGGCTCTTTGGAAGAATAGAAGCTTATGAAATAAAGGAATTGAAGGCAATCATCCAAGGATGAAATCAAAGAAATATGCTTTGCAAGGGCTTTTGTGAAAGGGAAACATGGTACCTCAACCTGTCTCCCAAGGTCTTTTCTTCCCAGTTTCAATGTTAGGTCCCGGGAACTCAAGGAAACAGAACTGAAAGGTCAAGTGGAAGAAGGAATGGGGCACCACCAGCCTCCTGAATGTTTCAGATGAGCCAGGTGGCGATTTCTTTCAAAGTGGGAATGTTGGCATCCATGCTGACTAACTATGATACCTGTATCGGTTAGCTCTTGCTGCATAACAAACCACCCCACAATAGAATAGCTTAACTAAATAGACGTTTGTTTTACCCACAAGTTGCAGTTTGGGCTGGGCTTGACTGGATGGTTTTTCTAGTCCCAGCTGAGTTTATTCATATGTCTGCAGTCAGTTTCTGGGGCAGCGGGGGGTGGGGGGCTGGCTAGTGTAGGAGGGCATAGGATGGGATGGCACATTTCTGTTTTGTATAGCCTCTCATCCTCCAGCAGGCTAGCCTCAAAGTCCAAAGACAAGGGGTGGAAATGTGCAAGGACTCCTGATGCTTAGGCTCCAAACAGGTACACTGCCACACCTACTCCATTGTTTTGCCTAAAGCAAGTTATAACAATCAGCCAGATGCAAGTTTCGGGGAAGTAAACTCTTCTTTCTCATGGGAAAAGTCACAAAGTCACTTTACAAAGGGTATGAATATATGGGAGAAGGATTGAGGCTATGTTGCGTCTTCCCTGGAGAGCCACTTTAGTATTAATCACTACCCAAAGAGCGTCAGACTCATGGCAGTTACCCACAGCTGGAAACACCCTCTCCCTAAGAAGGGCAGCACATTTGGATGGAAGAAGTATCTGGGATTGGAAGTATCTCTGTGCAGTTTTCAAACCAATTTACAGAAGAAGGAAAGAACAAAGTATATGGCCTTCCCATGAGCTTTCCAGTGGAAGAAACAAATCAGGACCTTCTTTGTAGAATGAAACATCACAGTGATGAATTTCTAAACGGTTGATTTTCAGAAGAGATGACATCTTGCATTTGATAAAGCTGAGGGAGTTGTCCAGCAACCATCTCTGAGTGTCATGTGGAGTTTAACCACTGGAAACAAACTGCATGTCCAAATAGCTGGTGATGTCCAGGAATTGCCCCATGTGAGCACGTGGCATGGGGGACAATGTTGCTAATCCATAGGCTGAGGCCCCAGGCGATGGCTGAGACTGGTAAATACCAGTGGTATCAGACACCACTGCTGGGGGGGATTGCTGCTTTCAAGGGCTAACAGGGGCCCTCCTAAAACTGATGGGGGAGAATCTCAAGGGAGCTCACTGAAGGTGCTGCCTTATCTCACCCTGCTGTGTGCAATAGTCACTCATGACTAAAAGGTAAGGTGTCTTTGTATTTACCAACAACTGACCGAGTTTTCAGAGGTGAGTGCCTGGGGGCTAAACTGTTCCCTTGTTACACTTTTCAAAACATCCCAAAGGCTGTGAGCCCAGCTCTGAACCACCTGTCTCTGTCTCTGAACGTGCCCCATCTTTCTCCTCTCTGCTCTGGGTGTCTAAGTGACCCTTGTTTGGCACTGGCAGACACACCTACAGGGAGCCTCAGGTGCACCCTTTGCGTCATTCCCTCTTCTTGTACATGGGTAGAGCCTCTGACTTGCTTCTAACCAATCGAATACAGGAATGGTGAAGGGATGGCATTCCTGTGATCAGGTTACCTTACATGAGTGAGGACAGAATGCTATTCCTATTCCAGGCTCTGAAGAATTTGAGGCTGAACCAGTGAGGGCAACAGGGCAGGTGGGAACCGAACACAAACTGCCAAGTTGCCAAAGGAGAACAAAACCTCCTTGCAGTAACAGCACAGATGAGATGGAGTTTCAAATGGCTAAATTTGGGGGAAAATGCAGCATGGGCACATTTAGAATTCACCAGGGCTTTGCCTGAGCTTCCCAGAGGGCTGGGCTGCAAACCCAACATCCCTTAAGGCAGCGGTTCCCAGTCTGTGGGTCCTGACCCTTGTTTTCCATTTGTAACAACGCTGCCATTAGGAAGGTTGAAAACCGCTCACTGCCTTAAGGTCAGATGTTGCCTGTTTTGTGATGCCTTCTTTGATCAGCCTCCAAGCCAACTGAGAATTAATTGTTACCCTTTGTTTATCCTGTGGCTATTTCTTTTTTCTCTGTTATAATCCATTTCATTTTGTCTTTTACTTAAGTAATAGAGAAAAGCTCCTCCAGGGAACACAGTATGCTGTGGTCATTTTTATTTTACCATCACACCTTTTAATGTATATAACATACATGAGGGGACTGTAACAAACTGGTCAACATACAGAGGTGGTCACCATAAGGAACTAGGTCTACTGCACTGATACGTACATGTGGTTCTTGTCTGGTCTGTGAAAATTAGGTCAACTTAAGGAGGTGGTCAGTGTAGGGAGGTGGTTGACTATGGAGGTTCTACTGTAATTTGAAATAATAATTGACTAAGGTATATGTGTTGGACTTTATCAGCAGGCCATATTTGTGGCAAGACTCCTATACATATTAAAACTATTTTGTCCTATAGAATTACACAATTTTTCACTCTGGATGGGAAAGCTTCTCCCCTCAGCCCAGCCTATGAGTCCTCTTTGTACTTGGAACTCGTGTGGCTCCTGTGGCAATTCTGCATGTTTGGGGGGCCCCTGAAATTTGCTTGGAGCTTTTCTATAACTCCATTAGTGCTCCTGGAGCAGCGAAGATTGTGCCTTCTCATTCTTCCTGCGTCAGCTCTCCAAACATTCGAAGATTGCTGCTTTGCCTCGCCTAGGCTGAATGTCCCCAGCCGTGTCAGTCATTTATCCCTCACTTAGTATCGCAGCCGCATCTTTCACTAGTGTCATTCTCCTCCTTTGAATCTTTTCTTGTTTGTCTTAAAATGCAGGGCCTGGCCTGAACTTGGGCCTCTGCCAGTGCGCCATGTAGCAGGGTCATAACTACTTTGCAGGGGGTCCTGAGCTTCTACTGTTACACAAATCCCTTAGGTTTTTGTTACCAGCTACATACAGAGGTATTTGGCCTGTTTTCTTTTCTGCTGCACATGGGAAGAATGAGAGCTGTCTTGGGCACAAGACACAAACACTAACGAAAGCTGATGAGCAAAAAGAAAAGCCTGTGCATGCATTTCACAATATCTGACACCATAGATAAGCAAAGCAGCCCTCAAATAATCTGCATGTGGCCCCTGGGCCATGGTTGGACACCCCTACTTCAACATATTATAGAAGCACATCATACCCGGGGACCAAGTCTTCTCCTTATGAATCACTCCTAAGCTAGGACTCTTATATCTTCTTTTGTGTTATTGATGTCAGAGTCAATTAAAGGCCTTTTCATTTATTTCTATTATATTTCTGATAGATAGTTTGGGCCATTGGGCTAGCAGGATGAGAGCACTGTGGATTCTGATTCTTTTGTTTAGTGTGTTAGCAATCCCTCCAATACTGGCATCACTCACTATTCTAACAAAGTGAACCCTGTCACTCTATTTGAGCTACCGATGAGCCTGCTACATGAACACAGCCCCAAACAGAGCCCTGGAGCACCAGGCTTGTCTGGTCTTCCAGGTTGACACCACTCTATTAATCAACACGTTGCACGCACGTGTTCAACTCGCTACAAATCCACTTAGCTTTGCTCTAGACTCATCCCCATTTCTCCGTCCTGTCTATAAGAATATCCTGAGCAGCTGTATCAAGGGCCTCGCCGAAACCCAGATCCATGCTGAAACCATATCAGGGAGGAAACGAGATTCGATTGGGTGACTTGTGGAAAGGCAGTCACTGCGCTCTGGTCCCCAAGCTCACAGATCAGCCCGCGGTGATTAGCTCTCATGTTCTGCCATGTCGGTGTCCAGGCCCCCGGTTTGTATTTCACAGGGCACCCTTTTCTCCCCCAGCTCTCTCGCCTTGTCTCCAAACCTTCCCTTTTCCATTTGGAAAATTGAACTTTTTTGCCTACCATCAACTTTTCCAGAATATTTCTTTTCCTTTCTGCTCTTGAATACTCTGCAATCTTCTGTCACTTTCCACAGAAAAGCATGATAATCCCTGGGGATGTTTCTTACTCTCTTCCAGCCTCAGTTTCCTCCTCTGGGGAGAGTAATCCAGTCTCACCTAACCCTGAGTCACTATTTGAACCAAATTAAAAAAAAATGTGCATGAAGAACTTCTTACACAAGGCCCAGAATGCAGTGGATGATTGTTAATGGAATAAACTACAAAAGAACATGTGTATAAGGAATCTTGCTATAATTATAAGTGAGATACATTCAGCCAAAAATGTGTCTACCAAGCCAAAAAATTGCATTTTGAGTTTTACTGTGTGCTGTCATGATTTTAAAATGGTGTTCTTCAAGGAATTTAAATGTTTTCCCTGATTGTTCTTTTGAAATTAGCTTACCCTAAAATGGAATTTAATAAGAACCTAAAGTGTTGTTGTCCCCAATTGCTTAGTTCTATTTAAGGAAATTTATGATTTTGGCCATAGCTTACATAAGTGCTTTGTTGCTGGGTAAGGTGGATAAATTGAATCAAATCTTTTAAATCAAGTGTTTCAAAACAAATGGTGTGGTATTGGAAACACACACACACAAATTCCAGTGGCAGGGAGACTATTAAAAGGGGGAAGGAGAGCTATTGGAAAAAGACTTCTTAATAGAAACATAGCGTGCATGGTGTTAATTGCGTTGTTTCTACTGTTAATTGGCAAACTGCCCAGAGAGAGCAATGACGTCTCAGTCTCAAGCAAACTGACGGGATTCTTTACCCAGACTATAATATTTTTGAGTATGATCTTCACTATTCTAGACATAAGAGAAGTTTGAGGTTGGAACAAGCAAAGCCAATACCCTTCCTTTACAAAACAGGAAACAGGTTTATAGAGGCCAGGTGACCCAGCAAGGAGTGTCCCCGCTGGCCCTCACAGCCAGGGTCTCCTGTCTCTAGGCTGGTGCCATTTCCAGGGATTCACAGTGCCACGACAGATTTGGGAGCTTTCTGTATCCTCATTTCCCCAAGTCTTCCTATTTGCGGTGACTCATTGCAGGTCCTTTGCTTCTCGTTTCATTGGCAAAAAAAAAAAAAAAAAAAATTCTGTGTGTGGCTGTCAGCCAGCCTCTTCCTTCCATTTAACTTAGTCCTCGGAAACATGAGGCTTCAACTCTGTGTTGTCTGGTGCCCAGGGCAACGTGATGCTGAGATGACAGCACGCATCTCTGTGATGCACAGATTAGAGCTGATTGATGGAAGGCCACTAGTGGAATGTCACATCTTATAGATGTGGATGGGCCATGGGGCCAGTGATAAAGTGAGACCGGTGGGCTCTGACACACATGCATCTTGGCCATGTTATTGACAGTGGGAGATAGTATTGATCAAGCTGCCAAGATTATCCTCTTATGCAATTAGAATATTAGATTTGCATGTTTAATTCCTTTAGAAGAAATTGGCCTAAGGTCGTTATGGCAGCAAAATATTAAGATGGATCCAGCTTCTTCAAAAATAAGAAGTCAGGAGAAGCTTTTAGGAAGATGTAGCCATTATCAGAGAAAAGTTTTACTCATAAAAAAAGATAATAGCAAAGCAACAACAACAACAAAAAAAAACAAAACAAAGCTAGGCCTGTGTAGGGCTCATGGGAACCAATCTTCCCTGCCAAGAGGACACAGGACACAGTTGTGACCCACCAGAGGTTTTGGGGCATACACATGCATGCCATGCTTGGGGCTTCTTGTTTGGGAAGCTAAAATGAGGTCACCAGATAAGGAACTAAAGACACCATTAAATCACAGGCTAGGTGTCTGTGTGGTTGGTTCACTCAACTATTCTGCAGAGGGCCAGAGAGGAAGTACTCTAGGCTTTCTGTGACCACATCTGGTTCCTATCTTCTGTCCCTCTAACCCAGTGGTTCTCAACTTTCTTAATGCCATGACCCTTTAATACAGTTCCTCATGTTGTGGTGACCCCCAACCATAAAATTATTTTTGTTGCTACTTCATAGCTGTAATTTTGCTACTGTGATGAATCGTAATGTAATATCTGATATTCAGGATGTATTTAGGCGACCCCTGTGAAAGGGTCGTTTGACCCGCAAAGGGGTCATGAACCATGGGTTGAGAACCACTGCTCTAATCCATACAGGTCACTGTACAAAGCCAGGCCATGGTTGGATTTGACCCATAGGCCGCAGTTTGCTGACCCCTAGTTTGGTGGACAGGACATACCAGACTGCATTTTTCTTTCAGTCTATTGGTAGACTGTCTTCTACCTAACTGATACTTGTGATTTTGAGTGGAAAAGGTTTGGCTTCTGTCCTTGGACTTTTAGTGTAGAGAGGAATGACGACATATGATAAGTTAAAAGCAAACAAGAGAATTGGTAAAAAGAAGTGAACGACCCAGAGCAGAGGGCATCACTCTGATACCAGCGCCTCCTTCGCCGCCACCACCATTGTCTTTGTAGCCTTTGATTCCTGAGTGCCTACCAGGCTTCTGCACTAAGCGTTTCCATGACACAATGAGAGAAGAGATCAAAGCTGTCTAAGAAAATCCAAAAAGGCTTCCCGGGGTGGCTGCATTTGAATCAGGCCCGGAGGAGTGGGGGTTTGAACAACACAGGCAGCCCTATGCACACGGGTGCACAGAGGAGGTCGTGGCGAGTGGGGCACCTCTGCTTGTGCTGAGTGCCTGTGAGATGGAGCTCATAGGCCCAATGTCCAGGTGTCAGGGTGGCTACGGACAGGCATGAGCAGTAGGCATATCTGAGGAGAGGGCTGTGACTGAGCCTCAGGTGTCACTGGGTGGTGGTCTATGCTCAAAACAAGCAGCAGTGTTTTAAACATAGATTGATTCTTTTTGTCACTCAGCAGATGTTTAGTCAGCCCCTGGATATGCTGAACATGGCTTGATATGTGGGAGCCTTGGACCTTGAGAGCACAGCCCTTGTTCTCCGCAGGGAAGCCCAGGGTGGACTCTGTGGGTGGCAGTGAGCTCCATAGAGGCACATAGGTGCAGACAGGGAGTGTGCATGCGTGTGCATGTGTGTATATGATGGATGTGTGTGGCAGTGTACTGGGGGCTTGGGGTGGGACCGCCCTAGGTGGGAGTTCCACGAGACAACCATTTCTGCTTCTGTCTGAAACCCACTTCGTGTTGCTGTAACAGAACGCCTGAGACCAAGTAATTTGCAGAGAAAGAGGTTTATCTAGCTCACAGTCCTGCGAGTTGGGACATTCAAGACCTGGGGGCTGCGTCCAGCACTTGAGATAACGGGCTCACGCGATGACAAATCATGGCAGAGAAATGGGGCACATGGGAACAAAGGAAAACACTCCCATCCCAAGGGTGAAAGCTTAGTTTATAGCAACTCACACTGGCAGGAACAACTAATTCTTTTTTTTTTTTTTTTTTTTTGAGACAGAGCCTCAAGCTGTCCCCCTGGGCAGAGGCCGTGGCATTACAGCTCACAGCAACCTCCAACTCCTGGGCTCAAGCGAGTCTCCTGCCTCCGCCTCCCAAGTAGCTGGGACCATAGGCGCCCGCCACAACGCCCGGCTATTTTTTGGTTGCAGCCGTCATTGTTGTTTGGCGGGTCCGGGCTGGGGATTCGAACCCGCCACCTTAGGTGTACGTGGCTGGCGCCTTAGCCGGTTGAGCTATAGGCGCCGAGCCGGAACAACTAATTCTTGAAAGAACTAACCTATTCCCTAGACAGCTGACCCAGACTCATGAGAAAGGCATCAAGCCATCTACTCCACATCATCACCTCCTAACAGCACCACCTCCTGACACCACCACAGTCGGGGCCAAGCCTCAATCTGAGTTTTGTGTGTGTCCACATAAAACCATGTTCGAACCACAGTGGCTTCCTTTAACCTGGACCCATTAGGAATAATGCTGTTGTGAATAAACACGAATGACAGATGTTGGATGCACATGACTTTGAAGGGCGTGAGAAGCTTCAGTTTCACCAATACTAAATTGCTTAGTGGGCCCTTACACTCCTCCTACCCTGTGCTGGGCACACTCATCCTGGTGTCTCTGTGCGTACTCTCAGATCCAGCTGGTCCCTGGGGTTCTCCTGAGCTCTGCTACCCAATGAATGTATCCGTTTCCTTAGACTGGCATAACAAGTTGCCACAAATCAAGTGGCTTAAAACAATAGAAATTTATTCTCTTAGAGTCCTGAAGGCCAGAAGTTCAAAATCAAGGTGTCAACACAGTGGGTTCCTTCTGGAAGCTATAAAAGGAGAGCCATTCTGTGCCTCTCTCCTAGCTTTTGGTGCCTGCCGGTCACCTTTGTGCTCCTGGGCTTGTGACACATCACTTTCCGTTTTGGGTCCATCTTTAGGTGGCCTCCTCCCCTGTGTGTCTGTGTGTCTGTGTGTCTGCCTTAGTCTGTTTGGTGTTGCTATAACAGAAGACTCGAGACCAGGTAGTTTATGAAGAAGAGAGATTTACTTAGCTCACAGTTCGGCAGGCTGGGAGGTGTAAGAAGCATGGCAGTGTGGCGTCTGGCATAAGGGCTTTTGCTGTGTTCCATAACCTGGCAGAAGGTCAGAAGGGAAATAGGACCAAACACGAGGAAAAGCCTTCATCAGAACCAGCTGCTCTAATCAGGTGACCCATTCCCGAGAGTGAGAACTCCTCACTGACTAGGAAGGCAGTGATCTAGTCATGATCCAAACACCTGCCACCAGGCCCTGCCTCCCACCACTGCCACATTCAGGCTCAAGCTCCAGTATGGATTTGGGTGGGTCCAAACCAGAGCAGTGGCTTTGCTTCCAAACTTCCTTTCTTTCCACTAAGAACATGCCATTGGATTTAGGGCCCACCTAAATTCAGAAAAATCTCGTCTTGAGATCCTTAACTTACTTATATCTGCAAAGGCTCTTTTCCCAAATACAGTCACATTCACAGGTTCCAGGGATTTGGACTTAGACATACCATTTTGGGGCCACTACACAGCTGAATACACCTGATAAATAATGGCCCTGGGATTTTTAAAGACAGAGATGGTTGTACCCAGGTTATGCGATGGGGAGACAAAGAAACTCCCAAAGGCTGGAGGTCCATCCCGTAATTCACTGGGGAAACTGAAGACACTTCTGTGAGGCATAGCTTGAGAGTGACTTCAATCACTCTTCAGCCAGTGCCCAAATGCAGGGGCTCAGGACAAGTAAGGAATGTAGCATCTGCTCCTGCAACCTGGGCTGCTCATTCAGCGTGAAGTGATACCGTCAGCAGTGTCGCCTGGAATCCAAAACGCAAGATGAATGGAGGAAAAATGGAGTAGTCTTGATT
Source organism: Otolemur garnettii (assembly GCF_000181295.1). Taxonomy (NCBI): domain Eukaryota; kingdom Metazoa; phylum Chordata; class Mammalia; order Primates; family Galagidae; genus Otolemur; species Otolemur garnettii. Next base: position 390,037 of record NW_003852506.1, read on the forward strand.
TATCAAATGATTCTACCTAATGAATCCATCACATTCAATAGAAACCACATTAGCAGTTCCTGTTATTGGTCTTATCCACCCCAAAGCCCCTGAGGCCCTTCCCAGTGCCCACATGAGCCATTCAGGGGGAAAAAAAAATGCACAGTTTAGATATATACATATGTATGTATTTGTAAGTGTAAAATGCTTGAACAAAATAACACAAAGCAATGCAGACTGAGGTGGTAAAGAGAGCTTTTTCTCTCTTGAAGAATTAACTGGGCGGTTATCACACCGTCCTGTAAAAACCAAGCTCCTGCTCAGTTATCAGAGCCACAGCATGACGCCCAATGGTGCTGTGAAAGTTTGATCAGTTGTTCTTCCTTTTTTAAAAGTCGTGGCATGTTTCCGATAATTTCTGCAATCATATTTCTGAATTTCTGGAGCTGTACATTTGCTTCAGACAGTGTGACTACATCCTGAGTCAAAGTAATTGCAATGCTTGTTAAATTGTTCATTTGGTTCAGTTCAGCAGACATTACCGGGTACCCACCGTGCATCAGGCTTGTGACATGCACGTGGATTGAGATGATGGCGGGAATATTCAGATGTAAGGTGGAATATGTGTGTGAGCCTTTCATCTGAATATCCTAAAGCTTTAAAGTCCTCAGTCTATAGTTAAGGTGCATTTTGATGTGTCCTTTTGAAGATAATGAAATGGGGGAGCAGTGGGTGATTTTAACCCTTTCAAGCTTTGTCTCAGAGGTCCCTACTCTCTTCAGTTTTCAGTCAGTCAGAATAAAGTGTTTTAAGCTCTTCTCTCTCAGACTCTTGAGAAGTACATGCTATTAACACAATGATGCTGTCTGTATAGCACCATTAATAGGGGCTTAGTTATTTTCTGTCTAGGCCGAAGCTTGATTTGGGTGTCAGCAAGTTAAACTCAAGCACATCCATCTTTCCCGTGAGTTCTGCCGTTTTCTCACCACCCCCACCCCTGCCCATCAGTGCATCAATAATGCTGCTTTTCATTAAGCTTCCCCGTACAAAGCCAGAGAACGGCGAGAGTCTTTTCCATTCCTTAACTTCTAGAATCAGTGCTGCCCAATGGAAATATGACATAATGCAATTTTTAGTAGCAAAAAAAGACAGATGAAATTAATCTTAACAGTGTATTTTATTTAACCCAACATATCTAAAATATTATAATTTCAACATATAACACATATAAAATTATTAATGATGCATCTTATACATTTTTCATATTGAGGTTGCAAAATCTATTTTGTTTTTCTTTTTGTTCTTTTTTAATTTATGGCACAATGCAATTGGGGAAGCCACGTTTCATGTACTCAGTAGCTTCATGTGGTTAATGGCTGCCATATTGGACCTTGCAGGTATAGATAAATAGTTTAGCATTGGCTCTTGCTTTTGGCAAAAGGGCTATGTCAATTTTTTAAAGAAGTGATGAGGAGTTAAAAGAAAATAAAGTTTAGGGCTATGTTGCCTGAGAAGAAAGAATTTATGAGAATTTTCACTGTAGAAAATTCCAACCTTACCAGCAAGGTTGAATGTGTATGTGTCTGACATATGTATAAATACATGTATATATGAATAGGTGCATGTTTAAATGTCCTTTCAGTAAAGGGCATGAATTGACACCTGACTTAGTTATGTGCTGATTGCAACCCGAGCCTAAAACCAATTAAATGCTAATTATGTCATAGTATTGCTATTGGTATCCAGTAAGAAGAATTATTAGAAAATTATTAATTATTAGAAAAAGTAAAAGGATCAGATTATATCTAGCATGTGGGGAGTTTTGCGTGACTGTGTTTATTTGTGGCCCGTGACTTGTCCTACTGTTATTTGAGAAAAACCATTGAGAACTGCTAGTGTAGAGAAGAGAAAGAAAAGAGAAATCTATTTTCTGAGGCTTCAAATTGATCAGGTTTTCATGTTTATTATCTAGTGTTTTTATATTAATTTAGTTGGGTTATTAATTTGGATAGTATTATCCTTACCGATGCTTCTCTTATAACATTAAATTGTTAATTTTTAAAAAAATATAAATATGAAAAATAAAGGCTGGAATCACGTAGCTATGAAAGTTTCCTGGGGAATTACCACTCCTATGAGACATGCAAGCACACACGCACCAAGGACCCCAGCCCGCCCCATTCCTTCTCACCTAAAAACAGCTTGGACCATCTTGTCCTAACTCTGCTGCTAAGGTAAAATGGCTGGTTGGGGAATGTGCTTGAACCAACTTTGGAAACTGAGGCATAGAGAAAAATTCTCATGGTGACACAACTAGTGGCAGACCTGGGACCAGGACTCAGGACTCTGGATTTTTATTCCAGTGTCTTTAATATTGAGATGGTGAAGCGGGAAAGATACATAAATCAAGCAATGGTTTATCCATCAGGGTCCCTTTAGGTTCAAACTCCAGTGTAAGTATTTCAAGCAGAGGGAGTTTAATCAAGGGAACTGGCTACACAGATGCTGTGAGAGCTCAGAAACCACCAGCTGTCATTAGGTAATTAGTGCATAGCAATAAGAACATTCTACTGCTACCCCTTGGGCTGGAGGAACAGTAAGAGAAGGTGATATTAAACTGGGGGACTGCCTCGTGTGGGGACACCCTGTTCCAGGATAGGGACTGGAGGATGGTGTAGAGGTGTTCTTGCTAAAGCCCCAGGTGAAGAGCTGTCTGGTGGGAGCGGAGACCACAGAGGAGGGGTGTCTGCTCCCAGTTGGGATACCACTGCATTGTAATTGGCTAAAACTACTAAGAAGCAAGATGGCAAAGGGCATGGGGAATGTGGGTTCCTGTGATATGGAGTAGGGCTGGGCACAGGTGGGAGAAAATCTGGGACCTGCCACAGATGAATGGTCTTAAAGAAGTTCTGTGGTTTTACAATAGATTTAGTCTTTGCTTATGTTTTATAACTAGTTTTAGACATAATTTGTGCATCAGTTTTACAATCACTATCACCAGAGGAGATGCCAGTCACAAACACATGACCCTTGGCCATAAACGTAGGTGACCAATTACTGACCACAGGCATCTTCCCTTTGGCATTCCTTTAGTTCATCTTCATTCATTTCCATCTTGAGACACTGGATTTCTCAGTTTCTGGTCCAAACCCACAACCTTATTCTTTTTGAGCAAGAAATGCTTTCTGTTCAGGATTTCCTGGAAATTGCTTCTATTTGTTTCACAATTTGGAACAAATGAGGGTAGACTCTGGGGTATGGATGGACCTGTAGTCATGACTGAAGGGGCAGGCTGGCATGAGAGAGGGGTTCGTTTTGGTTTTCCTTTGGGAAGTACATTTTAAAGTTTTTTTGGCATTCAACGATGCATTGATAGGAAAGAGTTCATGTACCCAGCCCCATGGACAGAATGCATCTTAAACAGAGGAACATTGGCTGCTTTCACTTGAGCATTCACCATGTGATAGGAGTGCTCCTCAATGCTTTGCATCTAGGAACTCATGTAAGCCTCACAGTCAAGCTAGATATTAGAAACAACCATTCTTCCCAATCTGCATATGAGGACACTGACATTCAGAAAGCTTTAAGCAGCTTGGCCAAATTGGCAGGTGGCTAGTGATGGACCCGTGTTTAGAATTCAGACAGCATGGCTGTGGAGTCCATGTTTCTCAGCACTAATTTGTGCCTTCCCATGTCTGTGCTAGCTGGTGTGCTGGCCATCCTTGGGATTCCCCAGCTTATTGCTCTGACGCAGTGGGCTCTGGTACCCAGGAGGCTCATGGTGTTGAAGTGGAAGGTGCTTCGATGAGGTCATGAGTGACACATTACTGCAGGGCACTGAGCTGCTAATTGCCATTTAATCACAAGATTAATATAGTTCCTTTCTCCCTCTACTGGAGTACAGTTAGAGGGTAATCACTTCTGAACTACATACTGAAGACGTGGCTCTGGGTGGAGGTGGTGTGAAATGCTACAACTACCCTCTGAGCCAACACATTTCTGGCAGGACTTGTTTACCTATGTGGCTAATTAATAACACCTGTTTGAGATCAGATGTTCATTCCAAGCTTCCTATTTCCCTTAAATATGATTTTTTCCCCTTAGAAACACAATTTTTAAAAGCTCCAAACATTTGTAGAGGTGACATTATATGTCAGTCAACAACTGAAATAGAAAGCTTTGCATTTGGATTGAAATTGAGTTAACTTAGTTTGTTTCTTCAAAGCCTCATTTATATAGCCATTGGAAGGAGTTTAAGAGCGAATGTTTTTTGTTTTCTATTGTTTCAAGTTTGACAGATATAAGGACAGTCACATGGAATATCTTGAAATACAGAAATGCAATCTATTGGCTTACCTTTTCTGAGAATTTAAAAACAGGTCTATCTAGGATGTATCTACTTTTCATAGAGGGCAATAAAAGTAAACAGGTTAAGTAACTTGTCCAAAATAACTCAATTAATGAATATAGTTCTTGTTTTCTGACTTCCAGTCAAATGTCACAGGTGATACATGAGGTTAACAAGCCTTCAACCTTGTAATGACCTAATCAACTTGATCCAGGCTTGAAATAAATATGCAGACCCAGTATAGACAATATGATCAGTAAAGCAGTCAAATATTTGGAAGCAAGAAGTCTAACATCAGCGTCCTAGCTGCATGGCCTCTTCTGGGGTCTTGTGGGTGATGCAGCCATGACAAAGATCCCTAGTGAAGTAGCAGCCAGATTTTAATTGGCTGTTAAGGTCTCAGCTTAAAGTTTTTGCCTTGGGCCTTCCTGTCAATGGTTATTTAAGTGCCTTAAGAAAAAAGCCCTTTAAATCTCAATGTCCTTACACAATAAGCCCTTGTCTTCAAACTTTAGAACATCTGAATCACCTCCTTAAGATGCAAACTGATGGGCCCCACACCCAGAGTTTCCAATTGAGCCAATGGGGGGGGGTCTAAAAATTTGCGTTTTAAGCAAGTTTCCAGGTGCAGCTCATACCACTAGTCTGGGGATCACACTTTGATAAGTAGGAGGATAATCGGGACTTATTTCTTCCCCCATCTCCATCTGATGGGCAATTCTCCAAGGATGCCCTCTGAGTGATAACTCAGGGGCTCAGGTTTCTTCCCCAGATCCACTGTGCAGTCAGCTAGCAGGTCCTGGAAGAGGCAGAACATGGAGGATGGTATAGAGGTGTTCCAGGGGAAAGGCCCAGGAGGGGGACATGCTATTTTTGTTTAACTTCGCTTGGCTGTACCTCAGCCACGTGGATCTATCTGAACTGTATAAGGAAGTTTGCAACAGAGTTTGGCTGTTTGCTCAGGAGGAAAAGGAACCCGAGTTTGGTGACAGAGCCATTTTGGCCACTCCTAACTTTGTGAATATCCTACTCTTGATTTTTCCTCTACCTTAGACACTGTGAAAGCAATTTCTTGTTATTGATTTTGAAAGTTTAACGATGTTCCTTGGTCCAGCTGGGTATACGCTCAAGTATTGGCTGCTGGAGTTGGGTGAAGAGGCTGTCTGTGTTCTTCCCTTGGTGAACACAATGAAACAGCATCTTCCTGATGTGAAGGGTTTGCCTGCCCTGCATGTGAGACCTGATCTAGAGTGGGAATCCCTGGGGATGCTCATCTATGACAGGTTTTGATTTATGTTCTGTCAGCTCCAATCCACCCTTCTCTGCTCTGCTCTGTGATACTGGAGCTGGGCCCTGTAAACATTTCTCCTTTGCCTGCTGGCTGGCATTAATTTCATCATCAGAGGGCGCTGGTGTCAGTACCAGGTAATTACAGGGGCAGGAAGAGAGTCCCTTGCTGAGTTCTGGGTCTCCTTTAGTTATTACCTATTCAGTGCAGCAGCCAGTGACCCAGAAAGTGGAGTCCCAGCTATTCCCTCAGGCCATGCTGAACCCAGTTGTGGTTCCTTCTCAGAAACTCCTTCCTGCCCACACTGTCCTACAACAACTACAGACTATCCCAAGCCATGGCCTTCCAAAAGCTTCTTCACCACTGGAAGGTTGAGAGTTCTTGTAGCAGAAAATCCCTCTGGGAAGAGAACTGAACCTCAGCCTTATTTGAGGTAATAACAAGGCTCCTTTCCTGGTTCTTTTTTTTTCTTCATTTCTTCACTCTCTCTTAGCCTAGACATAACAGCTGCTCTTTTGATACTTTATTAAGATCTTTTTAAAGTCCTATTTAGTCACCTTTAACAATTAAATTCTTTGTATTATAGGTTCCTTGTTGAAATTACTGGAATGAGTTCTGGCTCCTGGCTCAACCCTGAGAAATACGCTATTTTTCTTATGATTTTTATTATAGAAAGGCAAAGTTGAATGTATATTCTCTCAAATTAAGAAGGAGGACCCCAAAGCTATTCATACTCAAAGCTCATTTCTTTGTTTTTCACTGTCATGATGCTGATTTCCTATCCTGTGAAGGGCTGCTGTTCATGTCAAAGACCCAGTGGAAGCTGGGGAGTGAGATGGTGTTCAAGCCTCAGACTCCTGAGCTCTATAGTCCAGAGCTTTAGCAACCAGCAGCTTCTTGGGTGAGGCCCTGGGTGGGATTCCCAGGTTAGCTAGGGCCATGAGGAAGAAAGAGGAAACACATGGGTTGTCAGTGACTAGAAACCAATGTTGCTTCCTCAGCGGGCGGCCTCACCTCTTGTCTGGGGGTGAGACCATAAAGTCAACTTGACTAACCACCAGGCATTTTGCCTTGATGTGGTTCTGCTACCATAACAGCAGAGATCAATACTACGTAAAAAAACTTTCCCAAGTAAAAGCTGAATAAACAACACACAATCTAATTTTAGGCCATAGAAAACAGAGGGCCAGCATCCAATAATTATAATCATCATCATCATCATCATAACTCCAGCAGCATCAGTTGCTTATTATATCTTTTTCTTTCTCTTCACAGAGGACAGACAGATGTGGTACATTCAATGAAAGATTGAGGCCAACTTAGTTGGATTTTTAGAGCACGCCTTGGCTTCCCAGAAAGGCCACATCAAAGACAGGACATGTGAGGCAGGCATTCTTGTGATGTAGAGACCCAGTGGAAGCTTCCTGATGGGGAGCCTCTCCTGTATTACCATCAGGTCTGAAATTCCACCATACGAGCTTCATGCACTGTCATCTGTGGATTCCTGCCACCCTTTCAAAAGTTGAGATGAAATCCGAATAACATAAAATTAACTATTTTCAAGTGAAACAGTCAGTGGCATTTACCATACCCCCAATGCTCTGCAACCATCATCCCATCTAGTTCTAGAACATTTTCATCACCCTCAAAGGAAATCCCACAGTCACTCTCCATTTCCCCCTCTCTCTGTCCCTGGAATCCACCAACTGGGGCTCTATCTCTATGGGTTAGGCTATTCTGGACATTCCTTATGGAAATTGTAGCATATGTGCTTTGGTGTCTGGCTTCTCTCACTCAGTGTGATGTTCTCAAGGTTCATTGGTGTGATAATATATCAGCACTTTATTCTTTTTTACAGCTGAAACTCTATGCATATGTTAAATAAACCAATTGTAGATGTACACATCAAATTCTTTTTAAATGAACTTTAAATGATACCCCCCCCCCACCAAGTAGAAAGGATGACATATAAGACCAGCAATATTATAGTTTGGATGAGGTTATCTGATAAAATTCCTTTGGGACTAAAAAGATCCAGAAAATTTGCAGGGTAGAGGGGACTCTTAAACCAGAGAGAGATGGTGAAAGGATGAAAGATGGAGAAGCCACCTGCAGTTCAGTGGAGGTCTGACTCAGGTCTGAGTTCTAAGAAATTATTCCTGTGGGACTTCTGTGACTGAATACAGCGTACATTGCTAAGCAGAGAATCAAAACATGCACATTCCTTGTTCTCAAAGATCAGTGTGCCAAAGAGGATCTGGGCAATAGAAGAGCTTCCTTCTCTTTATCCAGTAAATTCTGAACCCAGTCTTCACTGGGTGAGCACTTTAAGCTCATCACATAATCTCATTAGCCCCAAGTAGAGACAAGCTGCTCCTCTGTGCCTGCCTGGTGGTTCCACTTCAAACAGACATAGTCTGTACTGAGTTGAGTTCTCACTACTGACGTGGGATAATAAAATCCCTTTGGAAGGAAATGGTCCAAGTGTCAAAGGAGACATCTTTCTCTTCATCTTCATTGGGAGTTAATTTGCTGGCAGTTACACTGTCTTTACCCTACACTTAGAATCCCATTCATTTACACTCTAGGAAGAAGGATGACCCTTTATGACTTTTTTATTTAAATTATTGATGCTTAAAACTATGAGCCATTCATTTCCTGCTTCCTCAACATTGGTAATTGACTAGTTCAAGGCAGGTGTGGGCTGAGAAAGGCGCTTACTTGGCATAAGGAATGATCACTTCAGGGGCCATGCTCTTAATTTTGCTCATAGATGATTATCAATCATGGAACATTCTGGACTCTGCTTTGGGAACACAGGTGACTCCTTTGCACAGCTGTTTCCTCTAGAAGCCATGTAGGTTGTAGCATGAGTCTTAGACATAAGGGCCAAAGTGCATCCAGATCTTTCACCCAACCTGCTCTTTCCTCTCTATACCTTATAGGCATCTGGCTAGTGCCCACATCTTGTGCTAAATTCTGCATGTAAGCCATCTACTCTTAGGAAGACCAAATAGAAATATCTACAGGGAGAGTGGGAAAAAGTAATTTAAGAGAGTCAAAAAGTACATTTATGAAAATTTAAAGGGCTTAAAGTGTAAATGATCACACTTGGATCAGATTCATCACTTTAACAAAGGGAGAGCATGGTGAAAGTATACTGTGTTTCAGGAAATGTGCCCAGAGACTCATAGATGAATACATGGTTCTGAACCCTAGTAAAGAAGCAAATCTCTCAGAATACATCTCAAGCATCAAATAATAATATTGTAGTAGAAATGGGATTAGTATTGCAGTCAAGAATGCACAAATAGTAGAGGGAGTCTACATGAGGAAAATGTTCATTCTTTTGGGAAGATGACGAGAGTGCAAGCAGACTGGTTGGGTGGAGAAAGGGGAGAGGGATTTCCAGGAATGTCCAAATCAGAAGATGCCAGCTGGCTTTTAGATTTGACATGCATCTTCCTGCTCATTCTTCCTCTTCCCATTTTCCCACTTTCCATCAAAGAACTTCCTGCCTTGACTGTTATCTAAGAATGATTTAAAAAGCAGCCATTTTCAGGTTGGTTGAAACTGCTTAGGAAATGTCTAACTTCCTTCCTCTCCCCCAGAATCCAACCTGTGACCACCTCCTCCTTGTTCACCTGAACCACTGCAAGGGCCTCCCAGAGGACTTCCAACCAGTATCTCTTCACCTACCTCTGCTACCATTTAGAAGGCACAAAATCTTTTGGGAGATTGATGGTCGAGACATTGAGTGGAGCTGATTCAGATAGACATTTTAGAGGGAAAGTGGTGGATATCAGGGAACCAAAGGATACAGGGGTATAGGGAGAAAGAAAGGAGACAAGGCTGATTGTCTTTCTAGCTTAGGGGAACAGGTAGACATTAATGCCATAAACAGAAGTAGGGAAGGTTTAGAGAAGATAATCATGGATTCAACTTTGGCCAAGGTAAGCTTGAGCTGCCCTAGAGATATCTTGAAAGTGATGGCTGATCAGTGTTGGGGCCTGTGTCTTGCTGGTCAGGACAGAAGGCAACACTTATGATCTGTAAGTATTAACTCATCTTATTCTCATTTTAAGTAGCATAGAATACTTGGGAATAGCATTAGAATTTCTGGCATTTTATGCTTGAAACTCTTGTTAATGCTTTCCTCATCATATTTTTCTTGTTTTCTTTTGTTCAAAGAAATAAAGTCTTCTCATTATTATGTTAGTATTTTATCTGATGATATGTTTCTAATTTTTTGAAGAAAGAACCAAGACATTTAAATAATACTCTAATATTAAGGCATTATGAATCTCTAGAATGGCATTTATGTTTGTTAATCCAATATAAAATGTTAACTTAAAAAGGAAAACACCCAAAGAGTTACTTGTCAATAAATCTTTTTTTCTTCCTAGTGAAATACAAAGTGGGCAGTCATGAGTAAAAGTAACTAGTGTCATTAATATTCAATTGTGTGTGTGCCAGTGGTAAGGAAGGGAGGACTGGTGATTCCAACCAGACTTTGCTTCTGCCTGCCCTCTCTGGTCATGAAAATTCAATGACTCTCCATTGTGTGAGGGATAAAGTTAAGAAATTCTAGGCTGAGACTGGTCTGGACCCTCTTCACCTGTTCATGGTTATCTTCTATAACTGTCATGTACAAAAAGCCCTGGTCAAGCTAATTTGGTCTTCTTACCTTGATCCAAATATGACCTGTGCATTCCTTCTCTGATGCCTGCCTGGGTTCCTTAGCACACAGTAATGATAACTTAGAGTTTTATCTGTCAGTGGATGTGAAGCCCACAGCAGCTCTCAATAAGATTTGATATGCTTTGTGTTTTCAGGAGGGTCCTTCTGGTAGCAGAGGTAGAGGAAGAGATATTTGTTAGAAGCCCTTCAGGAGGGCCTAGCAGTGTTCCAGGTGACCAAGGGGAGGTGGTCACAGGCAGGATTCTAGGAGAGGAGAAAGTTAGGCAGACATTTCCTAAGCAGTGTCCCAATGGTTCTGTTTGCTTTTTGGATTATTCTCATAGATAACAGTGATGAAGGGAGGATCTTTGTTGGAAAATGGGAGAACAGGAGGAGGGAGAATGAGCAGGAAGACAAATGTAGTCCAGTCTGGGGCCTATAAATTCATGATATCTTGAACAGCCAGGTGGACTAGGCCAGTTGGCAACTGAGAACACTATTGTCAAGGGAAGTCAGAGACATAGATATGAAATAACTCTTAAAAGCACCACAAATATTCGCATGCAAATTGTGGCTTCTAGAGTCTTTGAGGGGGTTTGGAAACAGTTTGGTTTTCACATATTTTCAGCATTATTCTTGCCATCTTATTTTTAAAATACTCTTTGCAGTAACTATGAAGAAAATACTTGCTTAGCAAAATCTAGCCCATCTTAATCACAAATTCCAAATTTATGGCATCAGAATTACAAGAAGTTTTATATTATATAATTAGAAGAAGGTTCCAGTCCTTGGTTCGTTGACTCTGGAGCCATGTTACAGTCTTGTTGTATTTGGTGATGACACGAAAGACATTCTGTCAGAACTTGGATATCTGGAGGGAGACTCCAAAATGCTTTAATCTTATCACAAATCAGAAGCAGCTGCTTCTTACAAAAAAAAAAAAATCCTCAAGTTTGGACCGTCCTTAAAAACAAAATGTGACCTAAAATCTTAAGTAGCAGATTCAGTGATTTCTTTCAATTGGCCAGGGTTTTCCATCAAAAGATTTGCTCCCTCTGGTGATTCTTTAGGCTTTTCTCAAACTGAAAATTACATTTTGTAATAAACTTTGTTGTATACATTTAGATATTTATAATATTTAGCAATATCCTGAGATTTTTGTACATTGGGGAAAAATAGTTATCATGGAAAATAAAATTTAAATACAATGTGCCTGCTCTGAGTGGTGGGATAATTAAAGAGAGGAATGTTTTTGTCAACACAACTCCAAGTTCGTGTGCCGAGCCTACTAACCTTCTGCAGGGTCTATGAGGACATGAAACTGCTGTACTAGAAACTCTAAAACTAACAAGGGTTTTAGCTTCATTGATTTTTTTTGAAAATGGGAAAGGAAAAAAAAGTGCTCAGCTAAGTCCAGGAAAGAGATTTAATACAACCGTGTTTTAATAATATTAAGTTTCCTAGAATCAATATTTTTCCCCCCGCATTTTATACTAGGGGTTGCTGCACACCAGTTGCTACGTACGAGAATGAAATCAATACAAGGCTTCCCTTCTTTGGAGGCTATTTCAAAGGACTGCATAATGGAGCATAGATTAGAAAGAGTGAAACTGAATTTTAAGTACACTGACATTACGCTATCATCTTCAAACCAGGCAAAATAGATTGTTCCAGGGCCCTCGAGACTCCTGAGGCTCAGGGTGAGAGATGCCAGCTTCAGCTCAGCCCACAGAACTCCAGGGATGGCGGCATCCTCTAGAATTGTTTAACAGATGTGAAGTCAGGTGTTTGGGTCACTCATGAGATTAGCTCCAAGCCTTCCAGGGTGTGGATGGTAGTGGGTTCTCTACATGGTTTAGCAGGCTGGCTTTTGGTGATACCAGACCAAACCTGTTAACTCAAACTCTGACTGTGAGTCTCCTTTCTACTCAGCTTTCTTTCATTTTGTTTTGGGAAATCAAATGTTTTTATGATTAAAATATTTTTCATTAACATTTATGAAAAATATTAAATAACAATATCACAAAAAATCAAATATCATGAAAGATATTATATTTTTGGAGTAGGTGAAGCACATTAGTTTTCGAGCATTGATTAAGAGTCGTGCTGCCCTCTTGATTTTAAAAAGTCGACCTGGACAAACATCTGGACATTCGGTGTGATGCTGATGTTAGCAAGTTGCTGTTTAGCAGCAATCACATTCCTGCATGTTTAGCCTGGAGATGTGACAACTTCTGCTCATGCTACCACCTGAATGCTTACAGCCACTTTACTTAAAATTGCCATGATCTAGAAATAAACTAGATGTTGTTCAATAGGCAAATGGTTAAATAAACTGTGGTATGTCCATACCTTGGAGTACTCTTCAGCAATAAAAAAGAACAATCGATACACTAAGTTGAACAAGTCTCAAAGGGGTTGTGCTAAGTGACAAAAAGCCAGTTTCAAAAGGCCACATGTTATATAATTCCATATATGTGACATTTGGGAAATTGTCAGAATAGACCTGCAGAAGAGAGCAGGGGAGGGGCTGGTACAGAGCACAGAGTGTGACCATGAAGAGATTGTAGCAGAGAGTGTTTGAGGGTGGGGGACTGTTCTGTGTCTTGATTTTGGTGGTAGATATGCAAATCGATGAGTGTGTTAAAATTTGTAGAAGTGTACAACAAAAAGGAAAGAAGTTTACTGTATAACTTAAAAAATTAAAATAAATTGCTCTTACCTTAATTTATACACCACTACATTTACTATATTACTGCCTGGGCCTGGTGGCTCATGCCTATAATCCTAGCACTTTAGGAGGCTGAGGCAGGTGGATTGCTTGAGCTCAGAAGTTCCAGGTCAGTCTGAGCAAGAGCAACACTCCATCTCTAAAGATATAGCCAGGCATTGCGGTGGGAGCCCATAGTCCCAGCTATTTGGGAGGCTGAGACAAGAGGATCACTTGAGCCCAGGAGTCTGAGGTTGCTGTGAACTGTGATGTCCCAGCACTCTAATGAGGGTGACAGAGAAAGACTCTGTCTCAAAATAAATAAATAAATAAATATTATCTTTCTGTAAAAATGGGAGTTACACATTGTGAATGAAACCCATTTATAGGTACCTGACCAACCCACGTGTGGTTAGGCTATGGAGGAAGCTATGTAGTATGTTAGGTAGGAAGTTGCTTGTTGCTTTACAGGTGACTTAAACATTACCTGTAAGTCTTCCAGTAATGGGATAAGTAAAAAGTCCTCACATTTGAATGTTTAAAAATTCTTAGCACTTTCCCGTTTTCTCGCTTTAGAACTGTAAGGTAGGCAGGGAAGGAATCTGTATCAGAGATTTGTAGGTGCAGGAAAGTGGTGAGTTGCCAAGTTTAAGTAACTGGCCTCAGCTGACATGACTGGGGAGTATTGGACGGGTCCCCAGCACATCTGACTCCTGGAAGTTCTGGACTTAGGGCTTTAAAAATTTTTTTTAATTAAAGAAAGATTTTTTTTTTTTTAATTTTAAAAGTTGTATTTGTAGTAGCTTACCTTTAGGTGATATCCCATCAAGCTGGAAATCACTGAGGACATTGAGGAGGTTATCCATCTATCTGTACCTATTATCTATCTATCTATCCATCTATGTGGCCAAAGTGCCTCAGGTTACAATATGCTTCTAAAACAAGCAAGCAAATGACGTACCATCTGGTTACTGATCAGGAGAATAGTATGGGGAAATCTAAGTCCTTGCTGGTCTTCAAATTTTTAGCTAGCAGGAAACATTTGGTAAACTTCTCAGGCTTAAGTTATCTTATCTTTAAAAAATGTGATAAATTGAGGTTTTGCTTTATAATAGAAACCTAGGGTGAAAGTGAAATAGTCACAATGCAGGGAGAGAGTGGACGCTGGCCATCGCAGCATTTTAAAAGCAGAGTTGTGGAAAACAAAGGGGCTTCCTCCAGGCCCATGTGCACCGGTAGCAAATGCAGCACCAGCCAGGAAATGGCCCACCCAGGACATGGCGTGGGACAGGCTTTCTCTCCGGAGAAAAGCCACTGTTTTGAACAGTTAAATATGATCTGGAGTCCCAGAAGATTCAAGTTGGGCCTTTATTTCCATCCTTGCAATTTGAGAGCTCTGTGCTTTCTGCAACCCATGTTCTAGAAGTTTTGTGGGGTCCAGGGGAAAAGCCAGTCCTGCTTATAGCACCAACGAGGTACTGATTCCATTCCCAAGAGTGGGTTGCACATCTGAAAACAGGGGCAACAATAAAACAAACAAACCCAAACTAAAAACCTAAACAGAGCCTCTGTCTTCTACAGGGCACATACTGTGTTCCCCACAATTCTATTGCGTATAAAGGTTTGCGAAACCTGTGGCCAGTTAGGTACAGGTGAGTGAATGGAAGTATACATGCTGCACCCTGGTGCCAGGGTGGTGGTGGTGACTTGTGTGTTCTCCTGGTGTCCCGGGTTGTTGTTAGGAAGGTCAAGCTCAAGATGAGCCCCACCCCTTGTCTCTCTCCTCTCACAATGGCCAAGTGCCCTTGTACTTCTGTGCAGAGTATGTCAGCAGGGCCGGCATGATGGGTGACTCTCTGCCAGCATGCTGTGTGTGTCCAGTTGTCTCCCTGCAGGGACGGGGTGGTATGTAGGCCCGGGATAGGACAGATTTGGCTGTGTCAGGTCAAGAAGAAAATGCTTCCACCTACAGCTGGAATCGCCCATTCCTCCACCTGCCCACCAGACACTGAGGGGGAGGAGGCCAGTCCTTCCTTCTTGCGTCTTTCCTGTTTTTGTCTCTGTCCCTCCTTGACTCCACTTTTTCACTTCCACTTCCCTTTCTGTCTCTTTCTCCCAGTCGGTTCTCCTTTGTGTCTCTCTAGGGACATTTGCTATCAAATTGACCTCTTTCTCCCTCTGGAGGTGACAATTTGCAATTTGCCCAATGGTATCTCAATGAGCCCTCCCCCAAAAAGATTCCTGAAGACCCTTCTCGCATAACATGTCCATCTGTGAAAGTCATTTTGGGATCATTTATAAGATTTTCATGCTTATTATCATTTTTTAAGGCTAGTGGTCCAGATGGTCCTGTCCTTCCTCCAAGTTTGACCTCACTCTGAGTTGCTGCCCCTGTAGATGAGAAATTTGTAATTGGATACAGGCAGTTTGACTCATGAAGTTGTTACTGCCTGTTAACCTGAAAATTTTGAAATGACTGCCTGAGAAACATCTAAATAAAATTAATTATGGTCCTAAATGACACCTTTACCCGGGAAGTTGTATGTTTGTTTGTAGAGTCTAATCTGAGCCCGACAGCACTTCCCAAGGCCTTGCCTATACTCGGGGTCGTCTCAGCCACACACTGGGGCTGTAGCTGGTTAGCCGGCCTTGTCAATGGAGTCCTTCCAGATAAGACTTCGCTCATTCACAGCATTCTCCCGCAGACTGCAGCTGCCCCTCTGGTCACTGGTTCTGGACGATGCCCTGTCATGGTTATCTTTACTCGGATGAAGACATTTCTTAGCTTCCTTCCCATGTAAGCCCCAGTTCACTCCCTGTCTTCCAGATGGTGAGCGCATGAGCTTTCCCTGTGAGGGGGAAAATATTACACCACAATTTCTACTTCACCACACATTGAGATTTGGGAAAATAATGAAAATTGACATGGTTCTGAGAGGGTTTTTTTTTACTTCAGAGCAGGAACACTACTTTCTGTCATCTTAACGGGCTCTTTCCAGACAGCCCAGGTCATCTCAGACAACCTGTGCTATGCTCAGATATGGTCACTGCCTCTCCTCCTGTGATAATCACTCTATTTATGGTCACTCTCTGGCACAGTGTCTCTTTTCTAGACTTTTTATTATTTTTATTGCTCATTAGTTTCTCAGTCAGTCATTTTTAATGGGATGGATCCCCGCTGTACCCGGTAATCCAATAAGGGTCTTAAATTCTGTGCGTTAGGAGTGAGTTAGTGCTTTGATTTTATACGCTATTTTCCCATAATATGTCTCATTAGTTTTTTGACTATGGCAACATACACATCAAATACAATTCTTTATTTTAACCATTGTAAAGTGTACAATCCCATGGCGTTAAGTACATTTACAATGTTGTGAAATTATCATCACTGTCTATTCCAGAACATTTTCATCATTTCAAAAGGAAACCCCACCTGTAGGAAGCAGTCACCCGTGCTCCTTCCCTCCATCCTCTGGCAACTCCTAATGTGTTTTCTGACTCCGCAGCTTTGTCCATTCTGGGTATTCCATGTAAATGGAATCATGCAGCAGGTGGCCGTGTGTTCTGGTTTCTTCCACTTAGCGTGGTGTCCCCATCATTCATCCATGTTGTAGCATGGGTCAGGACCCCCTTTTTTTTATTTCTGGCTGAATAATATTCTTACCTTAGCTTTTTAACTGAAGCACATTCTGTTGCTGACTCAGGACTCTGTGTTCCCTTCAGATCCTTCTCTTCTATGAGCATAAGTCAATGATTGTTTTATGCCATTTAGTTCTTTTGTGACAATAGTAATTAGAATGTCATTGACAACACCATCACCTCCATGTAGGGCTTTGGGGCAGAGATATGGCAGGACAGCTGAAAAACAGTAATGCAATGTCAGAGTGGCATGTCTCATATTTCATTAGTCATGCCTAAACACACGGCCAGGTTTAATTTCAAAGGGATAGAGAAGTATATTTAGCACTTTACTAGAAATAGAAACTTGAAATTGGCGAACAATTATAATATCCACTTCTGAAAACTAGTAACTATCCCATTATGGACTGAATCATGTCTCTACATCCTACTCCAATTCACATATTGAAACCCTAATCCAAAATGAGATGGAGTCCTTGGAGAGTAATAAGGTTAGATCAAGGTCATGAGGGTGGGGCTTTCACAATGGGATTAGTGCACTTATGAGAGAAGTTGTGTTCTCTCTCTCTTTGTGTCTCTCTCTCCTGCTTCCTCTTCCCTCCCTCTGTCAAGTGAGAATACAGTAAGAAGATGGCTGTCTACAAACTTGGAAGAGAGCCCTCATCAGACCTCCACTCTATTGGCACCTTAGTCTTGGTCTTCCAGACTCCAGAACTATGAGAAAATAAATTTCTTTTGTGTGTGGTATTTTGCTATGGCAGCCTGAACTGACACCTTATGCTGCAAGTGTACTCAAATGTATCCTCGATTACCAGGTGCCCAGTTACACGGTGAGTTGGGGGAATTTTACACAGCTGAGAAAATAGATGCCCATATGGTTTGTGCCTTCCCTCCCATAATGCTATTTTACAGAGGGATGTGCATCTTGTGCCACAACATGCATATTTTAAAAGTAGAACCCAAATACATTCTTTACATTTCTTTAACTTCTGGGTGCATTTGTGTACTTGAGCTTTAATCCTAGTATTTGGTAACTGGCATTTCAATAGATCTACATATTATTGTATGCAAGAAGCAATGGCCAACATGCTACAAAGTAGCAGAGTCTGGCCACTTGGCTCCTGCTAGAGGCAAGTTGATTTTTGCACCATGTTCCATTCCCACTGGTTTCATCTGTCATATCTTTTGGGAGAAAAGAAAAATGCTTTATGGGTTCAGAAAAAACAGGTAAATTTCAGAGGTCCCAGTCAGTTGCCATTAATTTTGACTAGCCTCCCAAGTCATAGTTAATAGATGATATTGCAAAGGAAAAAAAATAACATTGAAAATGACCCAGCCAATGGTGAAGTGTACCAAAGGAATTTTAGGTACTCGTGATGCACCAGTGAGATCCTGATTTTGGAAGAATAGATTAAATTTTGCAGAGGCCAATGGCTGATTCTGAAAGAATTTGCTGCAGTTTGTTTTATTATGTGTAACAGGCAGCGGCCATGTGATTCTGGGGATGCTGAGGAACCGGGTTGCTTCCGAGGGTTAGAGAGACTGTTGGGGATTGTCTTTAGACAACTAAAATTCTGCACCCAGTGAAGATTCCATTTTAAAAGAATGAACTCTCTGCTTACAACAAAATTTTATTATGGAGAAAAGTATTGATGGCCAGGTGAATCCTCAGGAGGTTTGTTGTGAATATCATGTGGTCCCCACACAAGCTGAAGTTCTCTCCATGCTCTGCCTAGAAGTGCACTGCTACCAAAATCAACGATTAATGGTTGAAAAAGTCTGAAAAATGGATATCCCTTTGACCTTTCTAAGGTTTGTCATTTAGTTGACATACCCATTACCTCAAAAATCAAATGTGTTTGTCTAAACATTATTCTGATGTTTACTTTGGGCACTAAAGGGCAGACAGCTGACCACGGACGCGCTGACAGTGATCAATTCAGCCTCGGATCTTGTCACTTTCCCTGTTTATTCTGCTATCAATCTCCTCTTTGCCTGCCACCACGGCCACTTTCTGCTGCTCAGGCGCTTTTAAAACTAACAATAATCCAATTTAGAATTGATCCATGAGAATGTGTGGTCAGTAAGCAAAATGACAAAGTCTGCAGGCGGCCGCTGACCACAGTCAGGGAAATATCTTATATGGGGCTGAAGGCAGATTCCAATTCATTAATTACATGCTAACAGCATTCAAGCCTCTTCCCTGGGGGTTGTAAAGTAAGACCCTCTAAGTTTCACTATCTTATAAATGGGAGAATGAGGCCTATCCGCTATCTGCTACATCAGTAGTTCTCAACTTTCCTAAGGCCGCAGTGTATTTTCATTGTTAAAAAGGGTTGCGACCCACAGGTTGAGAACCGCTGTGCTAGAGCCAGTGTTTTCTCCAAGAGCAATTTGTTGGAAACTGTCTGTGATGGAGGGAATGGTCTCTATCTGTGCTACCGCTGTGGGCATGAGCCACCTGTGGCTGAATTTGAAATATGGCTTATACAACTTAGAAACCAAATTTTTAATTTTATTTAAATTTAAAGTTAAAGTTAAATTGTTACAGACTGGCTACAGTACTGGTCAATATAGTTCAAGAATGTTGAGATTTTTGTGATGAGGTGACACTTGCCAATGCTGTTTAGTGTCATGCTGTCTAGACACTGTATGTCAGGAGGCTGCAGTCTCTGACCTGATCCAGCACAGCTCCAAAGCTGGTCCATGGCAGTGGCTGAGAAGGTCCAGTGGCTGGTCTGCAGCAGCAGAGGCGAGAGCTCCAAAAACAGGGGGCAGGCCTGGATATCACCAGGGGAGAGAAGTGGGTCATTTTTCTTTGCATGGCCCCTAAAGCAAGACCTATTCTCAGCAGCATTCCAGGGCTGGTTTCTAAGACAGAAGGCTTAGTGTGGTTCTTGGCATCCAGTGGCTCCTACGTTTGGGCTTCAGAACTCAGGGCTCAGGACTTGGGACATGCCTAGGGCCCTCTTTGGGCCACTGCTTTCTGGCTCCTGAATTGGCTGGGTCCCTGGACTCTGAGTTCCTTGTCCATTCCTTCAATTTCAAACTCCATTTTTGCCAAATCCAATGGTGGGGAGTCATTTGACGAATTTCTTAAAATGATTTATAAATATCGCCTTCAACAGGCAACAGTTTAAAAGCTAATTGCTCATAAAATTAGAGCCATACATGATATTTGGAAGTCTCTTTAAAAATATCAATTTTGCTTTTATCTCTAGATAGCCATCTGTCAAAAGCTTGATTGGATTTTTTTTCAAGCCACATCATTTCTTATTTGAATTTCAAGGTTTATTGAAACAGTTTATTTTCTGAAAATCTTGAGAAAAAAAATCATTTAGTTTGGGGCACTTATAAACTTTAATTGTTGGCTTGGCACCCATAGCTCGGTGAGTAGGGTGTCGGCCACATACACTGAAGCTGGTAGGTTCAAGCCTGGCCTGGGCCTGCTAAACAACAATGACAACTGTAACCAAAAAATAGCCAGGTATTGTGCTAGGTGCCTGTAGTCCCAGCTACTTGAGAGGCTGAGGCAAGAGAATCGTTTAAGCCCAAGAGTTTGAGGTTACTGTGAGCTGTGACATCATGGCACTCTACCAAGAGCCACATAATGAGACTCTGTCTCAAAAATAAATAAATAAATAAATAAAAATAAATAAAAGCCTTTAGTTGTAAGAATTTGACAGTGACAACAAAATAATAGTTTATAGTCAGAAGGTCTTTGAATTAAAAATATGTGTATATATGATTCGTGCTTTCATTATTCAGAAATGAATACAATACAGTATTTTCTTACATGCCCTTCTGATATTTATTCTATTTGTTTTCAACCAAAGTTTAAGGGTTATGTATATATTATTTTTATATTGCTTTTTATTTATCATTATAACAGTTGTATTTTCCATATTTGTATATTCTATCTAAATATAATTTTTTAAAGTTACGTCATAATTAATGGAGTGAATCTCTATAATCAGTGTAACAAGTATGTTTTTGTCTGGTATTTAGATTACTTCTGGCTTTTTTTTCTATTAAAAATAATGCTTCTCAATACTCAGGATTACTTTCTTAGACTTCATTCTCAAATGTGGATTTACTGAGCTGGAGAGTATAAACAGTATAAGGCTCTAAGCCAAGTTGCTTTCCCAAAGTATTATCCCCAAATATTAGCAATATTGAAGAACACCTTTCATAGTGCCCTATGTTGATATCGTTATTTTTATTTTTTAAAAAAATTCTTTGCTAATTTGATAGAGGTCAAATGTGACTTCATTGATATATTAATGTGCCATTCTTTGATTACTAGTGAAGAAAAACATTTTCCACACATTTGTTGATTAGTTATATTTCCTTTTTGGAAATTGCCTGTTCACACCTGCTATCAATTTATCTATTGAGGTTTCAGTATTTTACAATTTGATTAGATTAACCTTTTCATATATAATGATATTAGTCCTATTAGTCTATGCAGTATTTCTTATGACTATTTTGCACTAGATAAGATTCCTTTTAATTTTCCTCGATTTATATATTTCAAATGAACCTAAATTTTTAATTTAGTTACATACTTTAATATCGTTATTTTAACTGCAGACTTCAATGATAGTAAATATTTATTTCCATTTTTTCTTAATTTCGTATATGTTGATATTTAATTTTTAAATTCCCTTGGAATTTATTTTGGTGAATGATTTTAGGTGAGAATATGACTATAAATATATTTATTTTTACCAATCAATTGACCCAAGGCTATTTATGAAATAACTTACCCCTTTCTAATTGACTTAATAAGTTTCTTAAAAATAAATAAATAAAATAAAAAAATTTTAAGTATACATTATATATGTATATTTTATTTATAAGACATCTGTTTTTCTTATTTTGTTCAGTTAATTCCAGAATTACAATGTTTTTTACTTACTATTAATTTATTCTACTGGTTACTGACTGACAGGTCCCCAATTCTCTTAAAAATGATGCTTTTTCAAAGAGGTATTTTTAGCTGGACCCAGTGGCTCAGGCCTGTAGTCTCAGTTATTTGGGAAGCTGAGGCAGAAGGATCACTTGAGGCTAGGAGTTTGAGGCTACAGTGAGCTATGGTGATGCCACTGTAATCCAGGCTGGACAACAGAGCAAGAACTCCATCTGGGGGGGGGGAGGGAGAGTAAAAGGTGTTTTTTTTTTTTTTTAATTTTGAGTGTTTGTGCATTATGGGAGGAGTGAGTATTGATTATTGACATATTTTGAGTTTTACTCTTCCCAAATACTTCCCACCTCTCAAAACAGATGGAATCCTGGCACCCACGGCTGCCTCCCGTTCCTGCTTGGTGGGAGGGCTTATCCCTCACTTCTACAAGGCTGCTTCTCTATTTCTCTCAGAGAGTCATCCTTGTAGCCTTGGAGTATAGTTATTTGTGGACAAATCTTATTTTCATCTAATTACGTATCTGTAGTAGGTTGAATAATGGCTCTCAAAGATGTCCACATCTTAATCTCCAGAGCCCATGTATGTGATAGAAAGTATTCACATGGTAGAAAGGATTTGGGAGATTGCTGAGGTGATTAAGTTAATGATCTGAAGAGGGAGAAATTATCCGGGAGTACCTGGGTGAGCCCTAAGTGCAATCATAAAGGTCCTTGGTCAGGGGGAGGCAGAGAGAGACTTGGCCGTAGTGGAGGAGGAAGCACAAAGTCCTAGGCTCAAATGATCCTCCTGCCTCAGCTTC
This sequence comes from Otolemur garnettii, assembly GCF_000181295.1. NCBI lineage: Eukaryota > Metazoa > Chordata > Mammalia > Primates > Galagidae > Otolemur > Otolemur garnettii. The sequence continues at coordinate 412,407 of NW_003852506.1, forward strand.
CCAAATGACTGAGACTATAGACCTGAGCCACTGGGTCCAGCTAAAACTATTCCTTCCTGCAGGGGAGGAGTGACACACAAAGGCAGACATTGGAGCCATGTGGCTGGGAGCTAAGCTGCATGGCACAAGGAAAAGATCCTCCCCCTGAAGCCTCCAGAAGGAACCAGCCCTACTGACACCCTGATTTTATCTCCTTAAGACCTTTTTGAACTTCTCACCTCCAGAACTTTAAGAGAAAAAAATCAGTGGGGTGTTTAAGTTTTATTTTTCTTAACTATTAAGTTTGGAGTCATTTGTTACAGCGGCAATTGGAAACTAATACTTCTATTTTCCATACCCCAAAGGCAATAACATGGTTGGCCAGGGAATCCTTTAAGCATGGTAAGAAGCATTCCTGCTTTGAGGTGCATGTGGGTTAGAGTTCTCCAAGCCTTGGTGAGGAATGAGTACAGACAATGGCTTCTGGTTTTGTTCTGCTCTTTAGAATTTGATCCAGCTCAGTATCCAAGAGCAGAGCCTACTTCTCCCATGGGCTTTTCTCCTGTGGGCCACGGCATCATGTTCTAGTTTTGTTCGCAAGTGAGCATCACATAGCTCACCGCTTATCCATTTGCATGAGGAATTCAAAATCACTGCAGTCAAGAATTCTACTTCAGAGAAGTTACGTCTAAGATGACAGCTGAAAGCCATAAATTGAGAAGAAATGAAGTTGAGAGAGGCTTGAAAGACTACACTGGCATAACTTTTACTAAACATTCTTATTTGTAGCTTTCCTCTTCTAAAGTGAATATGAACATACCTTCTCAGAATGTAGCAATGCTGTTGCTTTATATGGTGTATGTTTATTTAAACACATGCTTTCCTTAAACTGGGTTTACTTTTCCAATATCTTTGTGTGTAGGAGGAGAATAAACTTTTTCTTCTGAATGGAAAACAGAGGACTAGTAAGGTGAAGCCAACTTCTTACTCTTTTATTTATTCCTCAAAATTTTGAGGGCCTGCAAAAGACTAGGCAATGTGTTAAATTTGTAGCGACGTAAAGATACATGAGACACAGCCTCAGCCTTGAAGGGTGTCACAGAGAGGGGACACAAACACTAGGAAACAAACAATTACAATACATTTGGAGAGAAGCTCAGTTGGGGGAGGCAGAGGGGGACACTGGAGAGGCTGGGTTAGTGCGAAGAATGCTATGATTTTCAACCCTGGTTACACTTTAGAATGATCTCTTAGAGCTTTAAAAGATGCTCTGATATGGATGCCACTGCAGACCATGGGAATAGCAGTATTTGTGTGTGGGAGGTGGAATCTGTTGGGGATGGGATAAGGTCAGATGGGCGAGAAGTGTGCATTCATGCAGCTGCAGGGAGCAGCCAGCAGGGGCTCTGACCTCATGAACATTGTCCTCAGAGTCCACACTGTGGTCCCCAGCAGGGCTCCCTGGAAGGACCTCCAAGGGGAATAGGAGTGAGTGGAGACATGGCTGGAGCTACCATTTGCTGAGTTTTTTTACACCACTTACTAAGTAGGACCTTCCTACCTGGTCTATAGACACAAGATTGGTTGATACCAGCTTGAATCCTTTAGCTTTTGAATACACCTGGAGACTTGTTTCTTTTAACTATTTCAGAATAGAATAGAGAAAAATTGCATATATGAGGTCTAATGATTTAGTTTGTAAACTCATCCTAGAAAAAGTGCTGCCTACCTCCTTGCTAAATATCACTACAGTTACCCTGAAAGTATTCTCCTTGGGAAACTAGGCTTAGATACCAGTACCCAGTCCACCCTTCAAAGCAATATAGCAACTCTTTTTCTAGAATGGCCATCAAAGCTGTCATCAGATAGTGCACAAAAACAAGCAATAACAATGACTACTGCCATTCAGCAAGACACCACCACACCTTGACACAACACAAGTATGAGATGCTGATATACCAAGGTTATGAAACCTTATTGAGTTGTTTGTATAGTGCTGGCAATGTAAGTGCATGGTGACAAGTTCTTGAACTTAATTGTCAGGCCTATGATTACCTTGAGAGATATTCTAATTAATTGCATTTTTGCTTTTCCTCCTCTTTGACCTGCCCCCTCCACCATGAATTTCCATGGTTAGGCTGATGTGGGTAAAAGTTCTTGTAAGGGGAAACATTTATATGTTAATATATATATTTGTTCATAATATTTTTTATGAAAAAATATAAATGAACATCTTCTTTTCTCTTAGGAAGATATGAACAAATATTCAACTCTCTTTGGCTGCAGTCACCTGTATCATCTGGAATTTCTGTAGTCATTTAAAAACCTACACTTATACACAAATCTCTACGTTCCTACTTACATCCCATTCAGTGGACATCAGTTTGTTGTTAGGATAATAACCTCCTGGCAGGATAGTCTCTCCTGATGGGCTGGTCAATACAGGTATAGAACGTAATTAAACCATATCACACCCATGACAGAAAATTGATGACCTTTTAATTATTTCAAGATACCTGAATATGTAATCATTTTCTCCTTTAACTTGGAGAGAACAGTGTATTTCGAATACATTGAAAGCAGAATATAAATACTTACTTGTTTTCTTTGTAAGTCTTACTTCCATGCTCTTTTTCTGCAAGACATCATTTTTAGAATGTTTTTCTATTTTTTTTTATTAAATCATAGCTGTGTACATTAATGCTATCATGATATACAATGTACTAGTTTTACACACAATCTGAAATGCTTTCATCAAACTGGTCAACATAGCCTTCACGGCATTTTCTTAGTTATTGTGTTAAGACATTTATATTCTACACCTAGTAAATTTCACACGTACCCTTGAAAGATGCACTGTAGGTGTGGTCCCAAAGTCAGTATTAGAGACAGGAGATTAATATTCAGTTTAAGAGGTACTTGTTGATCATCAAAATTAGGAAATATCTATAAATACTACCACAAAATTTTATATTCTGGATAAGCTCACAATAGTTTTTGAGCCTGCCTGGTAGAAAATATGTGGTAAGTAGCTTTTTAAGAGTGCTAAAGTAGAGTTAGCTTTTCTTATAAAAGTGGAGTAGAAGAGCAGGACTAATTCCCATGGGGCAGATAGTGTCATAGCTCACACTTGTGTGTCATGTTGGGTGATGCAGTGATCATTACAGGGTCCATATTACCCAAATCAAATATCCAAACCCAGTGTATGAAAGGTGTGGGTATTCTTATGGGGATAATAAAGTATAATATCTCAAATCACAATTATTTCACTCAATTTGGATGACATGGCTTTCATATGTCTAGCATGGAAGATTCTTTCCTATTTAGAAAATATGTTTTTTATAACTCCCTTGAATAAGAAAAGTCACAACTTCTATACAATATATATAGCAGATAAATAAATCCTGTTTAAATGAGAGTATTATTTTTTCAATCTGGTACAAAAAGACTGTTTTGTTTCTTTCTACACATAGGCCAGAAATGTGGAAAACACTCTCTGCTTACCTTCTTCTATTAGGAGAAAGGAGAACTCCCACTAAGGCTTGAAAAATTAACTGCTTAGTCTTCGACTGAAATTCTAGTCAGCAAAATTAATGGGGAGTGGGACAGCTTCAATAGAAAAACACCATACTGAGAGGGTTTGATTTATAGCTGGACACATTAAATGTATAAGTTATGCCTCGAAACAGCTCTTACTGGATATATTTTCTAAGTAAACTAGTACAGTGACTTGCACATGTTAGATTTTAATTTTTCCTTCAAAAAATATCGGAAGTCTGTTCTTAAACATTACTTAAATCAAGGCCTTTCTTTAGAGAATAGTTTAAATTTCATGAACCCTTTCTTTAATTTCGAAGAAGACTTTAGGATTTTTTTTTTTTCAATCTGTTACCTAGACTAGAGTGCCATGGTATTAGCTTAGCTCAGGGGTCCTCAAACTTGTTAAACAGGGGGCCAGTTCACTGTCCCTCAGACCTTTGGAGGGCCGGACTGCAGGCCCCGGGACGAGTTGGCTGCTAAGCAGGACAGGCAGCAGTGGCAAAAACATCCAGTAGACCGGATAAATGCCCTAGGCTGTAGTTTGAGGACGTCCATAGCAACCTCAAATTCTTGGATTCAAGCTATCCTCTGGCCTCAGCCTTCCAAGTACCTGGGACCACAGCCCCTCACTACAATACTGGGCTAACTTTTTCTGATTTTTTTCTGCTTTTAGTAGAGATGAGGGTCTTGCTCTTACTCAGCCCAGTCTCAAACTCTTGACCTCAAGCAATCCACTGCTTTGGCCTCTCAGAATGCTAGGATGACAAGAGCGAGCCACTGTACCCGGCAAAAGGGTATTCAGCTGTTAAGATAATGTGATATAATTCCCCGATTGATTGTTATTGCAGCTATGTATGTTGATTTTGAATATATGCACCTTGTGCTAAAGAATATAGACAGGTTGCTATCGTGCACCTGAAAAACGTGAAAACCGGGCTGGGTGAAAACAGTCATAAACAGGAAGCAGGCCCTCCTCCTTCTGAGATGCCAAAACCAGGACATAGGATCCTTGTGGGCAGGGATAAGAGCAGATTTGTTATTAATGAGGCAATGATCAGTTCTTGTTTTGCAGAAGATCCTCAGTTAATTCCGTTTAACCTAGGTTTTTTTTTTTTTAGTAAATCTTTCTTGAATACTTGATATTATGCTGGGTGCTAGGAATTCAATCAAAGTTGACTAAAACAAGATTTCTATTAACTTCTTGCTAACGTTTGAGCTCAAGAGACTAAAGATATAACAAAGTGTGTATAAAGATAGAGGATTATACGTTGGAAACCTAAAGGGGGAATGATTAATCCTTTGTAAGAGGAAAAGGCGGGTGCTCACATGGACAGGCCATGAGTCGGATCTTGAATACCTGCATGGGTATTTATGAAGAAACAGCAAGATCAGGTGAGGTTGACCCACAGTCTTTCTGGGTTGCTACCTTTGAGCTAGTTTGTTTTATAAACGGAGTGACTTTGTGCTAAAGAGCCTTTCCTGGTTGTTGTCAGCCACACGTTAACAGATGGCAGTCTCCCATATGTGTTCTTCATGAAAATAGCTGTGTTCTATAGTTTAAATTTACTGGCATTAAAATATTAGTAAAAGAAATAAACATAGAGGTCTTGTTTAAACTTTCCATTATTTGTAGCTTTTCAGTAGTTAATGCAAGATAATGTTAAGAAACCCCAGTGAGGAGGAACCCCAGCTAAAATGGATTGAAATATCATTTTATTCCAAGCTGTAAATTTCTTGATTGAAAAAAATTATTTTCAGTGACCTAATTTCCTATATATATATATCAAATGACACCCGAATGAAGTTACAGCCTTAACCTTTTTCCATTTCCTGTTGTAAAACTGCCTGAATCTGACATCTTTTTAAGTGGAGTTGAAATTGTTTTCACTTGTGATGTCAGAATTCAGATAATGCTCAAATTGATGCTCAGTGTTATTTATCTTAAAGACTTCATTTTCTAAGACATCTTCTTTTAAGGAAGGATAGAATTCCATTTTGGGTTTCTCTAGAGTTTGAAATGTGCCTCATTGATTATTTAAATCCCACAGTGCTGATGACTAAATATTGACAGAGGCAAATACATGTCAAACTTTCAGCCAGACCAGAGTTTTCGTTCAAAGGCCTGAGTAGCCAGGGTGCCGATGGTGTTCACGTTCCTCCCTGTCTGACTCTTCCACTGGGGGCTTAAGAACCCCTCCCTGTTCTGCTCCTTCCCTCAACAGCATTGACTCTACGGTGTCTGATCCCTTCATTATTTTCTTAAACTACTTTCTCAGATACTTTCCCCGCTATCTTGAGTATATTCTCATGCCCATTTATTAATTATTTATCTGAGCAACTATAATGAGCACCTATTGTGTGCCAAATACTGTCCTAAACTAAAGCAATGAAAAGATTGGTCATGAGTTTTGGCTGTCTTAGAAACAGACTATCACAAAGTAAAATGAAAAGAAACAAAATAATTTAGGGTTACAGTAGTACAATAGAACACAATATAATATAATAAAATTTAAAAACAATGACGTAATTTTTAAAAAGGGACTGGAAGGTGGATGCAATGGCATGGCCCTATAGTCCTGGCTCCTTTAAAGGCTGAGGTGTAAGGATGACTTCAGCCCATGTGTTTAGCCTGCGCAACGTAGCAAGATCATTGTTTCTATAAAGAGTGAGAGTAGGGGGTGGATACTGCCGGGGAGGGATGTACTTTATGCTGAATGGCCAAGGAAATCCTGTCTGAGATGGTGATAAAGGAAAAAGTCCTGGGCAAAGAATCTTCCATGCCAAGGTAAATGTGGGCACAAGAGGTCCTAAGGAATTTGGGTGAAGAGGAGGATGAGCCACTGTATCCCGTCTACATTCAGAGGATTTAAGCAGGGGAGTGACAGATGCTGTTTGATGATTCTGACCACTGTGTGGATAATGAGTTGTGGGTGGGAAAGGGAGGAGCAGGGAGCCCCAGGTGGGTATACGGGTGAATAATGACGATGGTTTAGGCTGGGATGACTGCAGCAGAGGGGAAGAGAGCAAACTGGTGAGGGGGCTGCTGTGGGATTAGAGTTGGCAGGACTTGCATGAGGATGAAGGGAGAGGAGAAATCAATGATGACTCCATGTGTTTTGGACAACTGAGTGGTTGGAAATAAGGAGTCTGAAGGAAGGCATCTAGTGAGCAGAAATTAAGATTGTTGTTTGCAGTCACGTTTAAGAACTTATTGGGCATTCAATTCAGATAGTAGAATGTTTAACTTACAGGTCTAGGGTCAGAAACTGAAGGTGTAATTGAAAATTATGGGCATACAGATGGTGTTTAAAGTCAAGGTATTGGATGAGATTTTCTCAAGAGAGAGTGTAGAGGAAATAATTGTGAAAATTAGAAAATGTTTAGAAAACCAAAGGGTTAGAAAATGAAACAAAACAAAAGAATGCAACTTAAAGAGTATTACTTAATATTGTCTCAAGAAGATATAGAAAATCTGAATAACTATATAAATTGGTAAGTTAATGGTAAATATATTTTTACAAAGGAAGATTATTTGTAGAACTTCCTGGCAAGTTCTACAGCAATTCTAATTTCATGTTGTTTTGAAATACAGGTTTTGTTATTGTGTAGGTATGTCAAGGTCAACAGATTAGGAGATGGCTGTTGCGGAACAGATAGTTTGTTACTCACAAGCCCCCCAAGAGAAGGGGGCTTGACATTCTGTATGGGCCACAGGGGGAAGCAGCAGGACTGGTCAGTGGTCAGGAGGGAGAGGGGAAGGGGTTCCTATGCTAAGAACTTGGTTGTGATTTCTGCAGAAAGGAATGTGGGAGGCAGGATTAGAATTGGCTAGTTAATCTACCTCAATTTCAACTGGGCTCTGGGGACAGGGGTTTGTTCCTACTTGTTAAGTGCTTGGCCCTGAGGTAATTAGAGCAGATGGGTAGTAAGTGACCCGAAGTGTGAGAGCTGATACTGGAGGTGCTTGGCTGAATGAACTCTGGATTCAATTTGTTGGTTTGCATCTGAAAGAGGAGCTTGTGGGTGAATTGTTTACTACCTCTAGAAATTGACAAATTTGGGGAGGAGCAAGTCCCTCCAGGCTTAGTGAAGCCACAGATGTCAAAATATCAAGACACGGAGAATAAGAAATGTAGTTAATATATACATAAACTATTCCAGAATTTTGAAAACGTTCATGAAACTATAATAAACTTGATACTAGACCTGGCAAGAATGAGAAGGAGAAGTTACAACCCAAAGTTGAACATAGATGCCAAAATGATGCGTAGCTTAGCATCTGTGAATGATAAAAGTTTTGCTTCTTTTGTAACAATCTTTATTCACTTAGTTTATTTTTCTTGCACTTATGAGAAGATCCATTAAATGTTGATAGAAATTATGATTACATGTATCTGAATCTTATTCCTGAGTCTACAAGGAAAGCTTTTAATGTTTTATCATGAAGTTCAATATTTACTATAAATTTTCTTTGTAGGGTAAGGAGGGACTTTTATATTCCTACTATAAGCTTTTTTTCTTTTTTAACACAAGCAAATGTTGAATTTTATTTAGTCATTTTTCAGCGTCCTTTAGAAGGATCACATGATAATTTCCCCTTTAATCTGTTAATATGATTAATTACATTAATTGATTTTCCAATATTGATCCAACTTTTCATTCCTAGGTTAAACTCAGATTTATCATAACATATTTTCCTTTTCTATACATGAATAGATTCAGTTTGTAAATAATTGTCAAGAATTTTCTAATCTAAGTGCACATGTATATGTTAGTCCATTGTAAATGTCCCTAATCTGTTCATTTGGTCTATTTCTTTTCTCTAAGAAATTGTCAGTTCTTTTGAATGTTCTATGTAATTAACCACATCATTTACAACAACAATTTTATTTCTTCCTTTCTGATACTTTCATCAATTATTTCTTTGTCATGCCTTATTGCTCTGGCTAGAATCTCCGGAACAATGTTAAACAAAATCAGTGAGGGCAGGCATTTTTGTCCTGTTCTGATTTGTTTTGTTCCCTTTAAGAAGATGTTAATTCTTGACTATTGTGTATGATTTGGATAGATTCCAGCTATCATAGTAAGGGAGTTACTTTCACTCTTAACTTGTTTAAGATATTGGTTTTGTTACCCTGCAAGATTTTGAATTTTACCTTTGTATTTTTCTGCATCTACTGTTAGTGATCATACAGCTTTCATTCTACAGTGGGCTATGAATTACATTTGGAGATTTTCTAATGTTAACTGAATCTTGTATTCTTGGGATAAATCCTACATGACCATCATGTATTTATTTAATAGTCCCCCAGATTTAGGTTACCAGCATTTTTTTTTCTTTTAGTTTTTTTTTGCAGTTTTTGCCAGGGCTGGGTTTGAACCTGACACCTCCGGCATGTGGAGCCGGTGCCCTACTCCTTTGAGCCACAGGTGCCGCCCAAGGTTACCAGCATTTTATTAGGATTTTTATTATCATTAACATAGATTAACCTATATTATTATTATTTTTTGTTTTGTTTTAATGGCCTTATCCAGTTTTGGTTCCTAGGTTATGCCAACCTTATAATTTGAGATGAGAAGCTTTCTTTCTCTGCACTAAACTGTATAAAAGAGAACAGTTTGTGGAACATAGCTGCAGAATCACCTGGCTATTCAAACTCTGTAATTTAGTATTAAGGGCACCACGGGCAAAGGAGCTTGCTTTGTTCTAAGCTGAGGCTTTGTCCTCAGGCTGCAGCTGGTCTTCTGTCCTTGGGATCTGGACTCAGCTGTGAGGAGTCCACACTCCTCTATCTGGAGAGTCTCCTGGCTTTGGTCTTCATTGCTCCATCTTGGCATAATCCAAACAGCCGACTTAAAACCATTTTGTTGTTCTGGCTAGAGAGATTCAAGAAATAAAGCAATTATAGTGAGAGATATTCTTTAGAAAGTATGTGGAAATTAAACATTTTAACCTGTATTCTCTCCCTACCCCACTGGGGAAACTGGAAGCCCCTATCATAGTTAGAATATGAAGTTAATATGCTGAATAGAACCTTGTTTTAATTTTTCTCTGGGTTTCCATTTTGCAGAGGATTTGGAAAAAATTCTAATTTGCAGAGCCTTTGAAAAAGAACTAAGTCACATCTGTACTTATTTATTTTTAATCTTGGGAAAAATAAAGTCTGTGTCAGAATTCGAGCTTCTTCTGTTTTTTCCTCATCGAATCTCTAGCATGGAGCAGAATGCCTGGGGTGGCAGGGGTACTTAATAAGAGGCTGTGTGTTGAGGATGTTTGTCCTTGTCTAAATGACTTATGAAATCAGTGTCCAAATGAGGCCAGGCGATGAATATTCTATTTTCGGGAGAGAAAGCTCATTTTATTTCTGTTTGAAACTAAAAGTTGTTAAACAAACAAACAAAATGATGGCAAAGTGAAGCGTTTGGGGGAATTGCTAATCCCTCCTACTTTCTCACTTATGTGATGTGTTAGTTTCTAATATTAAAATGCTCTTTGCTTGCATGCACTGCCTGCATTTCTTATCTTGGCCTTTTGGTGTCATTCTGAGATTAATCTGAAAAGCATATTAAACAAGGGTGAATTTATTTTCACGGCTCTGGGTCTTTTTGGTCTCTGATATGAATTAAAGATTATTGTACCTTTCCTTACTAGTCTAACTTTTTCAAAGTTATCTTAACTCTGTGTTTTATAGCTGGCACGGGATTGGGGAACTTTATACAGAGACCCAGTTTGGCAAAATATGCCTTTATTTTTATGGGTAGTCTAGGAAGAGCTTTTTCTGAAATAATTTTTGGTACCATGATCAGAGAATTTTTAGTGGAAGCAAAACCAAGGTTCTTAAGTCAGACCAGGATCTGATTCATTCCTGAGGGGAACTGGTCTTCTTGGGGCCTGAGAAAGAGGAGTATCTTCATGTTTCCTTTTTCTGTTCTCTGTGTGGGGGTTAATTATACCTTTTGGTATATCTTTGAGCAAGTATGAAAACCCTTTGGACTTCAAACATACTGCCAAGCTCGGTGCCAGCCATGTGCTTGCCCTTCCCCTTCAACTTGCAGGAGATTACATGTCTCCACAACTTTTCTCTTTCCCACCATTAATTATATTTTTTTCCTTCCGTTTTTTCATTTTAAGGCATGTGCTTAAGGAAGACTTTTTGTGCTGTTATATATAAGTGAATACATAAGCAAAAAATAAACACTGACAGTAAGAAGCCAAGGTGACGAGTCCATTGTATTTGTCACTATACTCTCTGTGTGTGTGCACTTACTTACGACTATGCCCCCTCGAGCTTCCCAGGATACTCAGTCCCGTACAGTGCTTTCATTCTCAGGGAGAGGAGCTGTGCTTGTCTCCTGGATCTTTAAAGAATGCCACTATTTAAGATAGTCATTGTCATTGCCCATGGCATATCTGCTAACAGCTGGGGACTTGGGTGATTTGACTTCAAATTTGTAGCCAGAAAAACATTGGCGGTCCATTTCTCAAAATATTCCATTTTAATTCTGATCCTATCTGAAAAAATATAGCAAAGTGTTGAAATAAACTTCCTTAAAAAATTATTACTCTAATTTTGACCAAATTAAAATTCTATTCTGCAGTTGGTCATTCCCATGATGTGAGGTCAGTGGGGTCAGTTAAGAGGTGTGGAGAGTCTGAGATCTTTACCGTATGTACATGCTGACGGGTTGGCCTGCCACCTGTCACGGATGCTGGCAGAAAACAGGAAACTGCTAAATCAGAGACTAAGAGCCTTATCCCTGCAACACGGCAAGCAGTGTGAGCACACTGTGTTGGTTCTCCTTGTCCCCTAGTCCCACGAGCAGAGTACGGTCCTGTTCCACCCTAACAGTCAGTAGGTTTGAACTCTGTATTTAGGGAACCCACATCTTACACGATGGGCTGGAAGCATGCTCACCCTTTGCTCCTGAGGGAGATGTTATGCCTATCTTCCAAGACTGTTTTCTATACTAACATCCTTGCAAAGGAATCCAGAACAAAGGGTGGGCAGTGATTCACTTGCAAAATGTGGCTTTGGGAGACAGGACAGAATAAGCTTTTGGAGTGGCCTCACTCTGAGTATTTGTCCTCCAGTTCTCTTTCATTCTCAGCTGAGGGCTACGAGGGCCACCACCCCTTAGCACCTCCATCCTCCCTGTAGTTCACTGCCTGAGAGATCCGGGAGGGTTGGAGCTGGGGAGTTGCTGGTGCTTATAGCAGGAGGGCCAGGCGGTATGGACAGTGCATACCTGGGGACACTGGCATGACACTGATACTATCTGCTGTGCTTTCCAGCTTTAGTTCATATTTTTCCTTTTTTCTTTTCTTTTTGAGACAGAGCCTCAAGCTGTCCCCCTGGGTAGAGTGCTATGGCTTCACAGCTCACAGCAACCTCCAACTCCTGGGCTCAAGCGAGTCTCCTGCCTCCGCCTCCCAAGTAGCTGGGACCACAGGTGCCTGCCACAATGCCCGGCTATTTTTTGGTTGCAGCCATTATTGTTGTTTGGTGGGTCTGGGCTGGATTCGAACCTGCCACCTTAGGTGTATGTGGCTGGCACCTTAGCCGCTTGAGCCACAGGCGCCGAGCCTATTTTTCCTTTTTTCAATCCACAGTTGAGTTGTTTGGTTCACCAGAAATCCTAGGCCTTAAATGTCCACTGATGATATTTCCAAAGGTTTTCCCTCTTCCATTCCCTTTAACCAGCTCACTGCCTAACTGCATACCTGTTAGAGGGTGGGCAGTGGGAAGGAGTGAAGCACAGAATTTAAAGAAATTTGTGCAGCTACTTATTAACAGCTTGGAAAGGCAGGAACAAATTGCTTTAATTTGTGTTTGAAAATAACTGTGTCTTTTGATGCTGTTCTCTGTGACCCCAGCTTTGGAAAATCAGGAGTTGGTCCTCAATCACAGAGTGCGTCAATGATTATTTTAAGCACAAGAGGAGGAAATGTAAGCACAAGTCTTTCATCACCTTTCACCACAATTAGGTTTATTTGTTTCCCCCTTTGACAGTCCCTTCTCCTTCAAGCTCTCCAACTGCTTTAGAATCAAGGGTGAGAAATGAATTCTACTTCCTGCTTTTAAGATAATGAGAGCGTGTGCATGCTATAGTGACAGGTGCATTTCCTGGAGCATAAAAATACTGAGGATTTTGAGAAAAGAACTGTGTAAACTTGGCCAGTGTGAAATCTACTAATTCTGAAGCTGGGGTAAATTTAAAATGCTGGTGAAGTGCATTGATATATTAGGGCTAGAAGGGGGGAGTGGGGAAGACTTTGCCAAGCAAGTTAAAAGGATAAACAAGGGATATTTTAGTCTTCATAAGACTGGAGGCCAACAAATGTTTACAATAAACACTTGTAAAACCATTTTGTGTTTTAATGCTCTGTGAAACAATGAGTGTCCTAATTCTTAATGCCTTTTTTTTTTTTTTTTTTTTTGTAAATCTATTATTGAAATCTCCCCAAAATTCTCTAAGACGTTGTGCTCTTCCCCTTCCTGGGGACTTGTCATCCTTGTTATCGTATGAACTTGAAATTAAGTTGAATTGTATGAAACTGTTTCTCTACTTCACACTTTTCCCAAACTTTCTACCCAATTAGGGGACATTAATGAGGCTTACTACATGCTGCATTGATATTTAGCCACCAGCAGACAGTCAGGCCTGGTTTCTCAGAATAGAGTGTTTGAAAGGAGAGAGTTGTTTGCTCCACTTTCCCAAAGTTTAAGAAAAAAACACTTCTAAAAAGATTGTTTCTTATTCTTCCAAGCACCCACCATCTCTGTCCTCTCGTTTGTGTTCCTCAAGCTTGCCCAAGGGGGTCTGAACCTTCCACTCAGTTGCTTATTCTGTCACAGTTTATTTGTCCCAAGGACTGCTTATATTAACAGTGGTTAACAATGGTTAACATAAGCAGTCCTTGGGCTTTAAGTACAAATTCTTTATGTTAGGGCTGAAGAAACAGAGATCCATAGAGAAGAAGCAGAAGCCCTGAATTCGTTCTTTCTACACTGGTGTCAGGGTCCAGTGGTCCAGGGCCCTGCAGGGAGGGGAGAGAGGATAGCAACTTACAATTTGGGTGAAGGTTGTATCGGTATTGTACTATTCTTAAAACTTCTCTCTCGGTTTGAAATTGGTTAAAATGGAAAAGGTTAAAAGTATGTAAAAGTCCAAGTCCTAGTTCAAAACTGTGACATAGTGTAGAAGCAAAAGTTCATGGCCTTGTCAGCCGCTGGGTGTTCCTGCTGTTTCTAGAGGTGTATTTGGCCGTTTTTGAAACATCACACTGAACTCTGTGAATACTCTATGTACAATTATTATGTGTCTACTAAAAAAAGTTTACCTTAACTTTCAATACAGTTTTGTACAGTTGCTAGATTTTCCTCTTCTGATATTTTTTCTTTCCTTAATAGTCTTATAACGTTTAGTTTGAATCACAGATAGCTGTGATTTGTTTCCCCCCACTGTGAAATTCTGAGGCAGCAAAATCAACATCATTTACTTTATCCTGACCTGATATTAAGGATTTCTAAATCAGCCTTTTCTTAAAAGATTCACGGAATAAAGGAAATACCTAAAGATTAAATATAATTCTTAATGAATATTTTACTTAATGTTTTGAAGACTTGCATACCACACAGTAGTACACGAGTTATGATTAAAATAAATCTAATTTCTATATCCTGATTCTCATTATTATTTAATTTTTTAAAATGTTTAAATTTCTAAAAAGTTCTTACTATGGATACAAAATAGTTGTATCTATATTAAGACAGTTGTACCTTTATAGGGTATTTGTGATGTTTTGATATAGGCACACAACATTAATTAATCAAGTCAGGCTGACTGGGGTATTAATCAGCACAGAATTTATTGTTTGTTTGTATTAGGAACATTCTAGTTCCACTCTTAGTTATTTGAAAGCACACCCTAACTCACTGTTGATTCTGGTCACTTTGTTGTGCTACCAAATATTGTTAATTCGATCTAAAGACATTTTTGCACCCATAAACCTTCTCTACATAATCTCATTATTGCATAATATTTTATAGGTTTAAAAATCTTATCTACCACATTTAATGAATAGTGATATCATTATTGTTACCCCTCTCCATTAATTTAATTGTTAATCATTCTTACTAATTATTTTATCATAAAATAGAAATATTTACTATTATAATCTTTATAGCATTTACTGTTGTCGTCGTAAATATTAATTTAACCTTAATGTGACTGATAGAATTTTGAAAAATAAAACCTGAAAGGAATTTTTTTCTTTTCTATATTTGAAAAGAAATATTCAAATATTGAATTCAAATTCAAATGTCATGGCATACTGGTAACATTGGATGGTGACACAGGTTAGATGGAAGGTAGATGACCACAGTGACAGGGTCATGGGTCATGGACAAGTTCAGGGATGCCAGAAATGATACTGATGGCAAACAGCTGTTTGGTGTCCTAATGGCGGGAGATTTGGTCTTCTATTCTAGGAGATTTTAGTTGAATATGTGGTACTAAGACCAAATTTTAACTTTGATGCATTTTTAACAGTAAATTAAAGCAGGCCATACTGTCCTTCTTACATCTATTAGAAATTATTAGAAAATTCAGTGGAAAATTATTACATCTGGAATAACAGCAAAACATAATATATCTAGAAATAAACCTTCTAAGACATGCTTAATGGTTATAAGAGAAGAACTTAAAAGCCTCATTAAGGAATATTTTTTTAAAAGATGTTTGGCTTAGAGAAAGAATTTATGAAGAAGACCCTAAAAGCAATTGCATCAACAAAAAATAAACAAATGAGGCTTGATCAGATTAAAAAGTTTCTGCATAGCCAAGGAGACAATCAATAGACTGGGAAAAATATTTGCATGCTCTATACCCAATAAAGGGCTGATAATCAGAATCCACAGAGAACTCAAGCAAATCAGCAAGAAAAAATCAAACAACCCCATTAAAAAATGGGCAAAAGACATGAACAGAAATTTTCAAATGAAGATAATGACCTGAAAAAATGCTCAACATCTCTTATCATCAGGGTTATGCAGATCAAAACCATAATGAGATATCATCTAACTCCAGGGAGAATAATGCTCATAAAAAATCCCCAAACAAGTGCTGGAGTGGATGCAGAAAAGATCACTTATACACCCCTGGGGGGACTGCAAGCTAGTATAACAGCTATGGAAGGTAGTGTGGAGATACCTCAAAGAACTAAAAGTAGACCTACCATTTGATCCAGCAATCATATTACCAGATCTTTACCCAAAAGAAATAAGACATTTTATCAAAAAGATCCTTATACTCAGATGTTTATAGAAGCACAATTCACAATGGCAAAGATATAGAAACAACCCAAGTGCCATCAGTAAATGAGTGGGTTAATAAAATGTGGTATACGTGTACCATGGGGTACTACTCAGCCATAAAAAAGGAGTGGTGATCTAGTATCTTTTGTAACAACCTGGATGGAACTGAAGACCATTCTTCTAAGTAAAGTATCACAAGAATGAAAAAACAAACACTACCCGTACTCAATGTTAAATTAGAACTATTCGACTGATCAACAGTTATGTACACATATGGAAATAAAACTATGGGAATCAAGTAGATGGGAGGGGGGAAAGGAGTTGGGTTGATTCACACCTAACTGGGTATGATGCACACATTCTGGGTGAGGGGCACACTCATAACTTTGACTTAAAATGTACAAAAGCAAAATATGTAATCAAAATGTATGTACCCTTGTAATATTCTGAAATAAAAGAAAAAATAATAATTTTTAAGAATCTTAAAAATAAATAACAATACAGAAAATTAAAAACCAAAGAAGACTAATATAAACAGAAGACATAGCCTGTTATTAGATAAGGAGACTTGGTATTATTCAATAGTTTAAAAATGTCAATTCCTGGAAAATTAAGTCAAGCTTTTTCTCTACTCCCCACCTCCCCAGTACTTAAAAAGTAACACTCATGTTCATCTGACAAAATAAATATATGAGAACAGTCACAAATGTTCTAAAAAATGCAGTAAGATTTGGGGGTGGAGTTAAATCATCTAGGAATGATTTAAAGTGTACGGAAGGATGTGCACCAGTTATGTGCAAATATGGCACCAGACCATGTTGGGAACTTGAGCATCCTTGGATTTTGGTATCTGAGGGAGGTCCTGGAACCAATCTCTTGGGGCAGACTGAGGGATGACTGTATATAACCTTAGAAAGGTGAGGAATATATAAACATGATCCAATAAATACAATGGGAAAACTTGGTCATTTTAATTACTTAAAAGTTGGACACCTCTGCATGATAATAATTAAGGAAGTAAAATCAAAAGATAAATGGTGAGCTAGGAAAAACATTTTTAAACATGTAAGATGAAGGGTAAATTTCATTGACATACAAAATATTTATAAATCAATTTAAAATAAAAAGCAAGCAGTCCATAGAAGAAAGAAATGGTAAATGGCTAATAAAGAAAAACTATTCAAAACTTCCCAATATTAAGAAAGTCAAATTAAAACAAGTGCCATTTCTTTCTAATGTATCAGATGGTGAACGACAAAAATGAATTTGAAATTGCCCAGTGATGGGTCTTGTAAGTCCACCGGCTTGATGGGAGTGTTAATGAGGCATCCTCTTTTCAGGGAAAAAAAATAATGTAAATCACTTTAGGAAAGCACCCTGCACCCTTATGCGTTTATGAAATAAATCATGCTAAACGTAAAGCACCCTTATGTTTAGCCTCATCCATAAGGCAATATGTTTAAAGATGTTCATTAAGCCATTTCTCGCGATAGCAGGTAGTTGAAGCATCCTGAGTGTCCACAGGTGAAAAGGGGGGAGATTGTTTAAATAAATCATGCCAGTTCCAGAAAGGAGAGAGAACTGTGTGCCCTGGTGTTGAGCAGACTGCTCACCCAGTGCCATTATGTGAATTCCAGCACAAGGCAGCATGTGCAATACAATTTTGTAGGTAGAATAGATCAAAAAACCTGTCTTTGATAATTATTTCTGGGGTAGAGCTGGGACATGTTTGTAGCCCAGCAGAGGATTTTTCTTTTCCTACCCCTCTTGCAAAAAACAAACAAACAAACCATGTATATATCAACACAATTGTCATTGTAAAATGATATCACCTCTTAACTCCTGCTTCTGCATGAGTATTTTAGAGTCTTTAGAAGATGTGTTGCAGCATGACAGAGTGCACTAACAATGTGGGACCTACAGGATTGTTGGGAGGCCCCCCAGGCCACCAGGAGGACTCCAAGAACAAGTCTGGGCACTGGGCCGTCAGGGACACCATGACCTCTAGCAGGAGGCCACCAGTAGTACTACTGAGTTCAAATGCAAACTCTCAATGAATCAGAAACTAAGGTGGGGTGATGGATGAATAAATGGATAACATTGTTGACACATGTTGGCAATTATAGAATCTAGATGGCCATTCATAATACAATACTTTTGACTATCATGCATGGTAGTAAAGGTTCACAGTTTAAAAACAAAACAGGACTACTGAGCATGGGGGCGCATGCCTATAATCCCAGCATGCTGGATTGCTTGATCTCAGGAGTTCAAGACTAGCCTGAGCAAGAGCAAGACCCTGTCTCTACTGAAAGTAGAAAAAGTTACTAGCTGGGTGTTGTGGTGGGTGCCTGTAGTTGGGAGTCTGCTATTTGGGAGGCTAAGGTAAGAGGATTGCTTGAGCCTAAGAGTTTGAGGTTGTTGTGAGCTACAGTGACACTGGGGCCCTCTACCCAGGGTGATAGGGTGAGGCTCTGTCTTAAAGGAAAAAAAGCAAAAATACACACACACACACACACACACACACACACATAGACACACACACACACAACCACTAAACCTAGTCTTTATAGCTGGTGCTGTTCTAGTTGTCTCACATGTGAGTCTGGAGACTAGAAATTGAAGGGTGATTTGTCCCTGCCATGGGCCCAGCTGCCCTGGCCATTGGGAAGGGAATGGAGCAGAGGGGAATGGGGCTTCAGGAGACAGAAGGATCCCTCCTGCTTCCCAAGGCTCTGCTTGCCATCAGCACCAAGTTGTGGGAGGGTGGCCTCCACCTCCACTCTTGCTTCCTTCTCCTTTGCAAGTCTTGCGGGAAATATATCAATTCAAAGAAGCCATTTAGACTCCCTAATTCCAGGAAATATGAGCAATGTGGATCTTAGCTCCTTCGTGCCTGCAGTATGAGGAGGCTTGCAGAGTGCGGCCATAATGGCCAAGTGCCATCTATAGTCTTAGTAACTCTTTTGGGCTGTGTTGTCTTTTCCTTGTTTTCTTTTTTTTTCTCTGATTTTTATAAATAGAATGTAATCTACATACACGAGAGTGCACAGTTTGGTAAGTTTTGATAAGTGTACATGGGTCACAAGGTTTGAGACTGACTGTGTCACGGTCCGTTATTTAACTTCCAAGAAACCTGCTCCACGATGTTCTTCTTGATTCACCTGTGTAAGTTTCAGCTTGCCGGGCTCATTGGGGTTGCTGGGAGGGCTTCATTTGTTTCTGTCTGTGCGGATTTTATGTTTCTTCATTTTTGTGTATCTCAGAACCTTCATAATGACCCACATATATACTTGCACAGTCCCATCCTTAACTATATGGAACATTTCCACAACCTGGGATGTTCCTTTGTGCCACACCTGGCACCAAATGCTCTTGTGATTTCTAACCCTATAACTTAGTTTTGCTTGTCTTCTACCCCAGAGAAATAAAGAAAGTCCACTAAAATGATTTGTACAAGAATGTTGACAGCAGCATTATTCATAACAGTCCCAAAGTGGGAACATTCTAAATGGCTATCAGTAGGGGAGTTGATGATCAGACTCATTTATCGGTGCAATGGAATACTGCTTAGTCATAAAAAGGAATAAACTACCCATATATACACATGGATGAAGAGCAAATACAATGAAAATACATTTTATAATTAGCAAAAGACGTTTCAATCAGCACATTTTAGTTCTGGGACAACTTTCCCTTTTGCTTTATGCATTTCCATCGTGGTTAAGTCATAATAATTGCATACTAATTAAAAAAGTTAAAATGCAAAAAAAATGCAAAATACAGTCTGCCTTGTGATTTAATGTTGGTAGCCTACATAGTAATATTAATAAAATATTATGAAACTAAACATTTTCAGTAAATTCATATATAAATTTTAAAACTAAATTATTTAAATGAAATATAAATTATTCATATATTAAATACAAAAGTAAAATAGGCATATTATTTATTTGAAAGTAAAGGGGGTCAGACTATGCCACCCCAAAATCTGTTGCTTTGCCATATTGATTAGTTTGAGCTGAAGGCAATCAAGAACAGCAGAGGTAGAAAGGGCTCTCTGCCTTCCTTTCTGCCTAAAAGCAGGGCATAAATTTCCCAAGAAAAAGGTGCTTTCTTGGTACCAGAAAGAAGAGAACATTCTCATCCTCACAGATGGGGAGATGACGCCACGATGCATCTGCACGAACCACCTTACTGAAATAATTCCTAAGCTCTGTTAGTTTCCCTCATGTGTTTCCTGGTCCCTTTCCCACAATTTACTGCTCTGAGAAGCTCAAACCCTTTTTTTTTGTCTTTATACCTCAAAAATTTGTTGCCCTTTGTTAAAATAGTTTATGGACCCCCAATTCTAATTGTTCTTTTGGAGTTTTCTCGGCTTCTTTATAAAGCCCCGTGTCATGTGGAAATATTACCTAGCAATAACATCTCTGGTTTTTCTCTTGCTAATCTGTTTTCTGTTAGTTTAATTTGCAGGCCCCTGCTGAAGAACCTGAGAGAGGAGAAAAAGGTTTTCATTCTCTAAAGAAGCAAAGAAAGAATCAGGACTGGGTTGACATCTTGACGTCATTAGTCATTCTTTTAGGTGACTTTGAGAACCAGGCATATTCAGAGTTGGTATTTAGTTTCGTCACTGATACACTCAGATTTGATTTTCCAGAATAAATAAAAATTTCCATTTGATTTGTCTTCTTAACCGAATCAGTTGGGGTACCTTTGGAGTAACAGGAAACTTGTTGACAGTGGTTTATGCCATAGGAATACTTACTTATATTACAAAAATTCTGGAATCAGGTGGTCTCATGGTAGGTTTGATGGGTTAACAATCAAAGCTCTTAAATTTTTTTTGTCTTCCTTCTAACATCCTTGGAGTGTGAGTCACGCCCCTGGCCTTCCACTCATGTTCACAAGGCGATTGCCTCTGTTCCAACATTGTTGCCTCACATGGTTTTCCAGCTGGCAGGAGGAGCTGGTGCAAAAGCTTCCATGTCTCAGCGGTCAGGGAGGAAAGTCCTTCCCAGAGTCTAGAACAGGCTTTTTAAAAATCTCTTTGGTTAGAACAAGGTTACATGGTGAGCACTAAACCAATCACAAGCCCTGACAATTGGGATTGTCCTGATTGGTCAGAGCAATTAATTCATCCTGGATAACACATAACTACCAGAACAGAATTAGGGTTCTGCAGGGCAGGAGGTGGCTGCCCTAAGACATTTCCAATGCCTACATAGGTCAAATCCACATGTTATTTTGAAATAGCCATCAATGCTTAAAGCATGGACCTTTTATCCTAAGGAAATAGGCAGAAAAAAATGAATTCTGGCTTTAATTTCCACAAACCTTGTGTCTTTGAAGAGTAACTTTACTTTTCTGAAAGTCAATTTTCTTAGCTGTAAATTGAGACTATTAAAAATCCCTGACATGTGGGACTTGGGGAGGAAAACTAGAAATAGTTCATGGAGAACAGTTGGTGTAGTGTGTGGTGCACAGTAAGGGCTTGAAAAATACCTGGTGTGGTCCCCCCCAAAGAAAGAGCAGACAGGCTGAGACTGCAGCTTACTGGTGAGTCACTCTGCACATTAGCTGTCCTTCCCTTAATGACTTAAAGAGGATGAGTTGGAAGAGCCCTGTGAGGAGAATGTGAGGTTCAGGTGGGGCACATGGTGTACTTAGCATGCCGCTAGCACATGGTTGCCACTAGCACATGGGTTCTGCTAGCAAATTTTCTGCAGAGTCCAGTGGGGAATGATGTGACTGTTCTCTTCCTGAAAATCCCATGAGCTGGAGGACAGCAGCGCTGAGAATGGGTACCCCCTCCTCCTCTCCCACAGCTGGACCCTGTTCAGTTTGCCCTCACCTCCAGTTGGTTGCTCCTGGTCCATCTTTGAAGGGTACTTGTGAATCTTTCTAAATGTAGACTATAAATGTCTTAACACAATAACTAAGAAAATGACGTGAAGGCTGTGTTAACCAGTTTGATGAAAGTATTTCAAATTGTATATAAAACCAGCACACTGTACCCCATGACTGCATTAATGTACACAGCTATGATTTGATTAAAAAAAAAATTAGCCAGATCTGGCCTTGAGAGTTGAGAGATGTGAGGGAAGGAGTAAACGGGGGAGTCAAGGCAGGGAAATAACGCTCATGTCCTCCAACCTCACTTTCTGCAGCTGGACTTTTCTCTTTTGTTTTATAATTTACCCTCCAACTCTCAAATGCTCAGAGCGTAATGTCCAAGCTTAAACCTCACGCTATGTGCTCCTTCCAGCCAGAGGGAAGCTGATGGCCAACGGCAGCTCTGTGGGCTTCTCCCCAGCTTCTCAACGTCCCACACATCACATCTCAGCCATACGAAGAAGGGTCTTGTTCTTGTTCTCCCCTTTCTGTAAGTAAGCAAAATAGATCCCAGTAATGTATTCTTGGAATTGTTTCAATTGCCCTGGGGGTCTTCCTCAAAAAGTTTTCTCCCAGACCTATTTCTTCAAGTGTTTCACCTGTACTCTTTCCAAGAATCTTTATGGTTTAATGTCTTAGGTTTAAGTTTTTTATCCAATGAAAGTCAATTTTTGTTAGAGGTGAAAGGTGAGGGTCTAGTTTCAGTCTTCTACAAGTTGCCAGCCAATTCTCCCAGCACCATTTGTTAAATAGGGAGTCTTTCCCCCAGTTTAAGTTTTTGATAGGCTTATCAAAAATCAAATGACAATAAGTGCCTGGATTCATCTCTTAGTTCTCAATTCTATTCTATTCTATTTTTGTGCCAATACCATGCTGTTTTGATCACTATAGATTTATAGTATAATCTGAAGTCTGGTAGCATGATTCCACCTGATTTGTTTTTATTTCTGAGTAATGTCTTGGCTATTTGAGGTTTTTTCTGATTCTATATAAAATGAAGTACTAGTTTTTCCAGATTTTTAAAGTATGACAGAGGTGCTTTAATGGGAATTGCATTAAATCTGTAAATTGCTTTGGGTAATATGGACATTTTAACAATGTTGATTCTTCCTAACCGTGAGCATAGTATGTTTTTTCATTTGTTGACATCTTTGGCTATTTCTTTTCTCAGAGTTTCATAGTTCTCTTTATAGAGATCTTTCACATCCTTTGTTAGGTATACTCCCAGATATTTCATTTTCTTTGGCACTACTGTAAAGGGAATTGAGTCCATGACTGTTTTATCAGCTTTACTATTATGAATGCTACTGATTTGTGAGTATTGATTTTGTAGCCTGAGATGCTGCTGTATTCCTTGATTACTTCTAGAAGTTTTGTGGTTGAATCCCTGGGGTTGTCCAGCTATACAATCATAAGCAAGTAGACTGCCCTCAGAATGGGAGAGGATATTTGCAGGTTACATTTCTAACAAAGGTCTGATAACCAGAATCCACAGAGAACTCAAACTTAATATAAAGAAAAGAACAAGTGATCCCATTTCACTATGGGCAAGAGACCTGAACAGAAACTTCTCTGAAGAGAGGCACATGGTATACAGACACATGAAACAATGCTCGTCTTCTTTAATCATCAGAGAAATGCAAATCAAAACCACTTTGAGATACCATCTAACTCCAGTAAGAGTAGCCCACATAACAAAATTCCAAAACTACAGATGTTGGTGTGGATGTGGAGAAAAGGGAACACTTCTGCACTGCTAGTGGGACTGCAAGCTAGTATGTTCCTTTTGGAAAGAAGTTTGGAGAACACTCAGGGAACTAAAAATTGACCTGCCATTGGATCCTGCAATTCCTCTACTAGGAGTATATCCAAAAGACCAAGAATTACTTAGCAAAAAAGATATTTGCACCAGATTATTCATAGCAGCTCAGTTCATAATAGCCAAGTCATGGAAGAAGCCCAAGTGCCCTCAACCCGTGAATGGATTAATAAGTTGTGGTATATGTACACCATGGAATACTATGCAGCCTTAAAAAACATGAAGCCTTTATCTCTTTTATGTTTACATGGAGGAATCTGGAATATATCCTCCTAAGTAAAGTGTCTCAAGAATTGAGGAAAAAGTATCCAATATACTCAGCACTCCTGTGAAACCTACTTATATTTACTCACACATTCCTGTAAAAAATAGAACACAACTATAGCCCAAGATGATGGAGAGAAGTGGAGTGGGAGGGGGAGAGAGGGGAGGTTTGACAGAGGGAGGGTAAAAAGTGGGATCACACCTATGGAATATATGACAAGGGCACAAGACAAATCTGTGAAATGTAGAACATAGATGTTTTGGCACAATAATCAAGTAAATGAGGTGAAAGCTATGTTGATTGGCTTAATGTAACCATGTTAGATTGTATATTTAAAAAATCAGCACATTGTACCCCACGTATGCATGAATGTATTCACAATCTATGTGTATTTGACTTAATAAAAAAAAAGTGAGCAAAATAAACTCATAGAGGTTCTATGATTTTGCCCAAGTTACCTATTTAGTACTTTTTTAGGAGCTAGAATTAAGAATCTGAACAGAAGTTACCTAACTGACTCAGGAGACAGCAGTCTGTGCTAACATGCAGAAACATCTTTTCAGGTTTCTGTAAACTCATAATTTTTTATCACTTTATTATCCACAATCAAAGAATTAAAACAACCCCTCTGGCATCTCAGCATTATCCAGACTCTCCATTTGTAGATTATCAGGTGAAAGATTATCCCCAAGTTTTTCCTTTCAACAGTAAAAATAATCCATGGTATGCCATAGTGACCTTCCCAGTTTTAAAGACTTCTAAAGCCTTAAAAGTTAAAAACTGAAGGTTAACTCACCCCACTGTTGTGAATCAAATGAATATTTATTTTCACAATTTATAAATGGCAGAGAAATTCAACCATGGTTTTTGGTTTTACTTTCTCTAAAATCCTCTAAGGCATTGAAGGTAGCTTCTCCCAACCCCTGAGCTATGAAATAAAATCTCTTTGGTTTAAAAGTGGAGGGTGAGACCCCAGAGTGGGGGTCAGGAACTAAGGAAGGAGATAGGGGAAGGGACCCTGAAGTTTGGGGTTTAACTCAGAACCCCATTCTTCCAGGGGGGAATAGTTGGCCTGTAGCCCAGATACTGTGCGGTAGGGACCTTAGGGGTGGAGGAAGACATGGTGAGGGCCTCTGTGGGGCCTCAGGGCTTGTGCTGACTGGGGACTGATGGATGATTCTGCAGGGAAGCCTGGCCCTGGTTGAGAGGAGGCTGTAGGTCTAGGACACTGGTGGAGGCATTGGGCGCTGTCTGCCGGCTCCCGTTCCATCTGAAAAGGTGACCTCATTCCTGGAACACAGGCTGATGCAGTGATTGTGTTTGGACCTGGATTTTAGGAGCTTCTTGAGAAGGAAAGCTATGTTGCTTCCTGGGGTTTCCAGGAGCAGACATCAGGCGGAGCCTGTGCCTGGCTGTTATGGTGGGGTGTGTGGGGCAACTCGATGGGGAAAAGGTCATGAGGGGAGTTCAGGAGAAAGAAAGAGAGCCCAGGAAAGATGCCTGCCTTCTGCCCTGAGCATCTGTGTCACCAGGCCCCAGCTCCCTCCATGCAGGAAGCCTCAGCCTCAGCCCTGGAGCAAGTGATACTGGAAGGTGGACCCCCAAACTGGTCTAGCCTGAAGGCCAAGTGGGTTCTTGGCTTCATGCAGGAAAGAATTCAAGAGTGAGCTGACAGAGAAAAGCCACTAAGCTTTATCACCTCGTCCGGTGATAAGATGCCAAGTCCTGCTCTGTTCCCTACAATGCCCTCTCTCAGTCACTGCCACATTTGGGGACCTTTGCTTACTCTGACACAAATTCCCTCCCTCATCTCTAGGCAGAGCCTCCACCCAAGTCCTCCTGCTTAGACTAAACTTCCTGAATGTCCCCTGGGTTCCAGGCTGCTTCCAGGGCTTTGCCTTTGCTGATGTGGCTGCTATGACCGGAGTTTCTTCTTTTCTGTGGGGTCCACAAGAACCACATTCTACTGCTATCCCCACTTCAAAACTCAGCAGATGCTAACTGCCCCCCAGGAAACCTGTTCTGGACCTCTGCTGGGTACAGATGGCTACTCTCTCTTCGTGCCCACATGGGCTCTTGTGTGCTGAGAGCACTGTTCCTAGAACCATTTGCTTCTAGTGTTTGTGCATCTGTTTGGCACTGCTGAATGCACTCTGGAGGTCTGCTCTGTTCACTATGAGACCCCAGGGCCTGGCTTGGGGCTGGGCACACAGCAGGCTGCTGAGACTCAGGGAGCAGATGCAGGAACCACGGTGTCCATGACCCTGCCACACACTGCATCCCCATCCTCTCCCGGCCCGCACGGCACGCTGCCACACTCAGCGTGGGGCATTTGGGATCAACCTCTTCCCCTTCTCCTCCCTAGGCCTTCACTGATGGCACATGAACCAAACAAGCAGCTTCATTCAACACTCTGTGTACAGCTGGTTGTTCCCTCTTTATTGAAGACCCCTGGCCTACAGATGGGCTCACACCTAGATATGCCGGGAATGACACACCTGGAGGGCCCTGGCCAGGTGGCTTTTGTAGGTGGAATCAGGGTCTGCAGGAAAGTCTGGTCCTTCCCCCAACCTCTGAGACAGTTGTGGAAAAGGGCAAGAAAAGGCCAGAAGCAGAGCCCTGACACAGTAATTACTCCCTACAGTGTGCCCTGGTCTTCTGGGCAAAACAGCCCCAGCCATCGTGAGTGACTGTTCAGAAGCTTGGGTGGTTCCCCTCTTTGCTGACAAGCCTGAGGAGGCAGAGCTTGTAGAGAAGGTGCCTTGGTCTGAAAAGATGTTCCCTAATTTTGGTGCAGGTGACTCCAGGCTTGGGCACATGTCTGCTCCATGCGCAGCAAACCTGCCCAGTGACGGACCAGAAAGCAGCCCCCACCCTTCCGTGTGACTCAGACAGCTCAGCCAGGTTCTGGAGCCTTGGTGATCTGCTCCTTCCCTTGCCTTACATCCTGGGTTCTCAGCTTCCACAGCACCGCGGCATAAGGTGCCTCTTAGCACACTCCACTGGGAATGTTTGTTTGGGACCATTTTCTAAAATAGGTTCTTTTAAGGTTTTATTTAAAAATTATAGCATGTGCGTGATGTAGCATATGTTCTGGGCATTATGCTAACCGCTCATTGAATCTTCACAAGAACCCAGTGAGGCGGGGGCTGCCACAGTCTCCAGTGCATGTTAGAGGGCAAGGGCCAACTTACTCCCTCTTTTGTCCCCAGAACCCAGGACAGGGTTTGGCCGAGCATAAGCTCTGGGGATGTGGAGTTGACTGAATGAGTGGGCATGTGGGGAAGGGACTAGGCCGTGTCCACCTGGCACAAAGAACCAGCTTTCTCCGTGTCCTTCTTACTTTCTCCTTGTCATCACTTCTCTGGCCGCGACCCGTGTGTTTCCCAATACTTCCTCCACTACCTCAAAGATGTTAATGTAAGACAGTGGATATAAAGTGTCTACTTAAAAAAACAAAAGTCTCTTAATTAACTAAAGTTACATTTTTTTATTGGCTTTCTGTGGTTTGGCAAAAGAATCAGATTGGTGTTATCATCTGTTTGGAAACTGCCCTTTGAGAGCAGGGACAGTTGCTGGGAGTGGTGGCTCACGCCTGTGATCCCAGCACTCATGTGAGGCAGGTGGACTGCTTGAGCTCAGGAGTTTGAGACCAGCCTGAGCAACAGCAAGACCCTGTCTCTAAAAATAGCCAGGTATTGTGGTGGGTGCCTATAGTACCAGCTATTCAGGAAGCTGAGGCAAGAGAATCGTTTGAGTCCAAGACTTTGAGGTTGCTGTGAGCTATGACACCATGGCACTCTACTGAAGGTGACAAAGTGAGACTCTATCTCAAAAAAAAGAAAAAAAAAAAGAGAGAACGGGGACAGTTTAATGACTGTTTCCAAATGAGTCCAGAAGACGATGCCAAGTACACTGTGGACAATATAATTGATGTTGATTTCCTTGCTTATGATTTAAATATGCTAAATGCCTCCGAGAAGATTCCAAAGAGTTAATATGCTACCCAAAATATGACTTATTCAGGGAGTACTTTACTAAGCACGGATTCGGTGGCTCTGTTTGAGATGCCACTGCACTTTGTAGATTTGATGAGTGTTTACAGGAAGATCTGCAGGAAAATTTGGTCATAAAATGATATGAAATATTGCTTATTTCAAGGAAAAGTCAATTGGAATAAGAAGTTGCATGTGTGGAAAAAGCATGCATGAATCCACACGGATTTGAAAATTGAATAACATCTTTCTTTCTCAATATCATAAAAAATTGTTTAAAAGTTGAAATATTCCAAGCTGAATTGTTTTCACTTTTTTCTCCACTTCCAGAACACCTCAGAATATAAACATAAAATATTAGATTATTCTGTATTTTTAGTGTTTAAATTATTGGGAAACAATTTTCTTTCAAAACCAAATCGCAGGAACTTATTGTTATTCTTTTTTAAAATCAGAAACATTTTAGTGATATCAGTGTCATATGTTCTTAAGAGATTCCAGAATATATTAGGCAGATGAGTATTTAAAGTGGTATAAGTTAGATTTCATCTGTCATCACTGCTGTAGCCCAGAGTCCTGAGGTCCTCTGTGAATTTCTACCAAGCCATCGACAACCACAAAAGATGATTTGCTGGGGTTGATTTTAGTAGGAAGTTGTCGGGTAATTAATACTAAAGATTGCTCAAATTTGGGCTCTGTGTGGCTTATGGGCCTGAGGGACAGCCCAGCATAAGAGTTTTGATGCTGTCATTACAGGGTGACAACATTACACAGTAAAATAAAACAGAACACAGGCCTGCAACCCGTCTCTTAAGTGCTTGAGCCAGTCAAGTTTTGAAATTTGGAAGGCTTCAGATTTTGGAAGGTAACGTGATATCCTATGACACATTGGGTAACATTTCCAGCCGGGCCTGAGCATCACTCCGTAATCTACATTGTTAACACTTCCTTGGTCAAATGTATCGACATTCCCATGGGTGGGATAAGGACTATATATAGCCATATGTCCCTTCAGGACAGGTCGGCCCCCAGATGAGTTAGCATAAAAATTTTAGTTTCCAGACGTTTGGGGATCTTGACATTGTCCTAAGGGATTATGGATGTGCATAATTAAGGTCCAAATGTTTCTGTTGCCAACAGAAACCGCAAGGGTGAGTCAAATCAGATAACCACAGCGTGTTTGATAAAGTGCCACTTGGTTCTGTCCTACGATGGATTTTGCACTTTTGGACATTACGGGCCAAAGTATTTGGAAGCTCTATCCAGAATTAACAGCCAACCTTTAGTCATTGTCTTGAAATGTGTACTTCATTATGTGAGATTTTAATTTTTGTTGAAGTAATGTTATACTGTAGAAATTTTAAAAGTCGATGCACTAGCAGAGCAAATCTTTTCATGTTTTCCTCCAGACCTTATATGTATACACAATTTACTCAGTGTAGGCTTGAGGCTTTTGTCTTCTTTTATTTAAGATTATGACAAGTCTTTTTCTATGTATTTTTCTCCATAACTGTCATTTTGAACAATCTCTTCGGAAGCTAGATTTAACACAGTGACTACTACCTTGGATGGAGGGGGCAAACATACAAAGAAAAGAACAGAAATTATTTATCCCGCCAAATGGGTTAAACACACTGTTAATAAAATAGGCAAAGTAATTGTCAAGATATTAATCAGGTCCACTTCTGCCATGGTGAATACAATTTTGTAAAATAAAATAAAAGCATCAAAATGAATGCCATTTAGGTAATGCATTTACTTTAGCAAATGACTGTGGGACCTTACACAAGTCATGTGAGCCCACAGGCCTTGATTTGGTCATCTGTAAAATGAGAGATTTTATGAACTTTCTGAGCCTTTGATGATTTGTTAAGCAGTTTATAAAATTTCTTCATTCAGTACATCGTGTTCCTGGTGATGTTTAGTATTGTTTGCATGAAGAAATATAATATCATCAGGATTTATTAATTACATTATTATTTGTAATTAAACCAAATAATTTCCAGTAATATAATTTTTATTAGAGCTGATCTAGCAAGTTCATATTTTGCAGGCTTCAAGTCCAGGTTAATTTCTCCACAGACTTTCTAGGGGACTTGGTTATAGTCAGTTACTGAATTGATGGCGAAAAAAATAGGAAAAATGAAATGATGATTTAGAGAAATTGGAGTGAACTGAGATATAAGTTCTTTCAATAAAGGAAGTGATGTTATGCTGTCAAAATTTTAGTCTTTTTCTTTAGCAACAAATCTGATATCTTTGGTCGAATGTTAAAATTTTACAGATTCTACCAAGGACTTCTATAGAGTGACATATATAAGCATGTATAAATGAAATCTTTTATAAGCAGGCAAGGAGAATTCTATAAACTAGAATGTATGACTTATGAACTAAATTCATGTAAAATTAATAGAATAATGTATCTATTAAATGTCTGAATTTCTAAGATATCTATTTATCTTTTTTCTCCCTTTTATTTCTTTTTTAACATTTTAGAATATTGGGAGTACACTTGTTTTGTTTACATACTTTGTTTTGGTAAGATTGAGTCAAATTGTAAGTGTGCCCTTCACCCAGATGGTGGGCACTGTACCCAACAGGTGTGAATTACACATCCCCCTTTTTATTTTCAGTCTTACTTTCACTGAGATTGACTTCCATGTGTAAGTCTTGATGGATTAGTTCCAATTTGGTATTGAGTACATGAGTTTATTTGAGTATTCTTATGAATGGTTTCCAGTTCCCTCTAGGTTGTCCAAAAAGATACTGAATTGCCTTTTTCTTATAGCTGAGTAGTACCCCATAGCATGCATATACCACATTTTATTAATCCATTCACATATTGATGGCACTCAGGTTGTTTCCACATCCTTACAATTGCGAATTGTGCTATTGTGATCATTATATAAACATTGGATTGCCTTTTTATGAAATGACCTTTTTCTTTGGTGTATATACCCTGGCAGTGGAATCAGATCCACAGTTATAATTGAGTTGCCCTTTCCACATTGTCCCTGGATAAGACCCCCTGCTTCATTCTAGAAGTTACTTTGGCTTTCCTCCTGCATGAGGTGTTTTGCAACTTGATCCACACTGACTTTAAGAAGAAATGTTGCTCTGGGGCAGATTGTGCCCATTCTTGTTCTCACCGAGTTTTCCATGTTGATGATGGTGAGAAAAATGAGAGAGATGAGACCATTGAAATGGAAGTACCATGCTTGTAATACTGATGCCAGGGCTGGAGCAAGCTTGCAGGATTTTCCAGAACGCTCTGTTCTTATGGTTGACCTTATGTACCTGTAGATGTTCATAGAACATTTACTTTTCTACTGTGAAGCTCTTCTCAAAAACTTTGGTGGTGCTAGGAGGACCTGCGTGATGGCTCCCATTCTGCTGTTAATTACCCTTGAAATCTTACAGTGGCATACTATTTTATTGGAGAAGAGAATTTCAATTCTTGTATAAAACAACACTGGTGGGCTTGGTAACCTTCACGAAACTTTACACAGCCCTCTTATTGTACGATTCTGATGCTTTCCTTGAAAGTTTTTAAAAAGAGGATGAGGTGATTGGAACTTAAGCGTGTCTACTGAAGTAATCCCACTATCTCTGCCCCTGGTTTGATCTTACTCTGAAGATTGAGTCACCCTGCACTTCTTGACCATCACACACCCACTTCATTCTAGATGTTTGTCTTTGCTATGTCAGTAGCAATGGTATTAGACTTCTTTTGTATAAGACACCAGAAATATTTTTAAATTTGAAATTTCAATTGAAAAGCCTATAGCATATGCAGTAGAAATTGTCTTAGTGCAATTAAAATGACTCAGGAAACGACTAGGCTTTCATTTTGTAAAGAACAACAAACTTTGTCATATAGAGAATGAATGAGGAATGATAATGAAAATGATCAGGCGAATTTCTATTTTCTCTGCAAAATTGGAATTTCTTCTGAAAATTCAAGAGCAGCAGCTTCATCCTTGAAGCTGAACAATATTCCCCAAAAGCCTTTGTTTGCCCTAATATTCCATAATGTTATGCTTTTACAGTCAATAAGCCATTAGTAATCAAGAGATGTATAATTTATTAATTACACTCCACATTAATATTTAATCTTTTTGGTTGCCGAGCATATTTCTAAATCTACTTTTTAATTACATTTTAGGGATATAAATCTTCCAGGCAACCATTAGAAAAGTAATTTTTCTGCACATTATGATGTCAATTACTTTAAAGCAGCTGGTTGTGAACCCTTGCGATGATACTTGGTAAAGTGGCAATCTTGGTACGTAGGTACTCTTCACTCATTTGAAAGCTAATTGAATAGAAGAGAGAAGGGAACATTATAAAGAATTTACAAGGACATGTTAGCCAGGGGAGAAAAGGAAAGAACAATATATGTCAGAAAGAATGCCATCCTTGAAGTGCCCTCATCCTCTCTGACCGGCCAGGCAAGGGTGAACTATCCCTGAGTTTTAAGCAGGTCTTGGGCTTTGGCTGTGACATTTACAGTTCGCAGGACTGAAATAAACAAGGAGTGGCATTCTTTAAAAGCCATCATCATAACTCTATCACTTTTTCTCCCAATGTTGGTGTCAGGTGCCAGTGATAGTGACTTTTGTGTCTTCATCTTCTTGAAGCCCGAGTTGCTGCTTATTAACACGTCTTTGGCAGATTTAAAAAAATAATAATCAGATTCCATGCTTTTGAAAAGATTAGTGTCAGACATTTTATTCATTTATATTTCTTTTTATGGCACCTTTCATTTTTTAGATTGTCTTTAGATGGCAGAGATTTTTGAAAATGAGCTCTAGATTTTTCCATATACTCAAGATTAGGAAGTGATGATAGTGGTTTCAGCAGGAGATAGACTAGGACCTGGGATTCTATTTGGGGAAAGTATCTGCTTATTTATAAAAGGGCATCATCTCTGAACACTGCCTTTCCAAAACCATCTGCACCATGAGTTTTCCATCTAGCCTGCAGTTTTCACTATGAAAATCACTTGTTAAGGTTGGACAAAATGTGAGAGCTGCTGTATGATAAGACTATTGCTAAAATGCTTCTGGTCACCTTGAAGAAGCAGGTTCAGTCTATACTTCTCTTATTTGTACAGATTGATTATTTCGCTTAACCTCTGAAACCCTCTGAAATTCTGTTTCCCTAAATTCTCACTATTAGAGTTCTTTTTTGTTTTAAAAAACTCTTTGTTTATTGAAAGCTCAATTGTTTCCTTCATATTCTTCAAAATATGAAATACGTCACACATATGAGGATGTTTATAAGTTCAGTGTACTGCATGTTATTTTTAAAGTGTTATTCTTCTCCACTAGTTTGCACACTTAGTGAGGTCAAACACCACTTTATATTCTTTGCTGTATCTCCTGGGCCTTGTACAGTGCCTGGTACATAGTAGACCTTCCCAGAATGTTTGTTGAGAAAACCACAGAATAAATGGGCTTGTTCTTGTTATGCACAGAATGAAAAGACTTTGGAAAGTTTTTCTTAAAGGGAATTTTGGAGGGAGATAAGACCCAGTTATCTGTCAAAAAGCATATAAAGTTAATTGAGAGTGAGAACATTTCTTTATCTTCATATTTGCATAAGGCCCAACTGTTATTTTTTTTTTATTAAATCATAGCTGTGTACATTAATGCAGTCATGGGGTACAGTGTGCTGTTTTTATATACAATTTGAATTATTTTCATCAAACTGGTTAACATAGCCTTCATGTCGTTTTCTTATTGTGTTAAGACATTTATATTCTACACCTAGTAAATTTCACATGTACCCTTATAAGATGAACCATAGGCATGATCCCACCAATAACCCTCCTTCCATTCAACCTCTCCCCTCCCCTCCCTCTCTCCTTTCCCCATATTCTTGGGCTATAACTGGGTTATAGCTTTCCTATGAAAGCTATAAATTAGTTTCATAGTAGGGTTGAGTACATTGGATACTTTTTCTTCCATTCTTGAGATATTTTGCTAAGAATAATATGTTCTAGCTCCATCCATATAAACATGAAGGAGGTAAAGTCTCCATCCTTCTTTAGGGCTGCATAGTATTCCACGGTATACATATACCACAATTTATTGATCCATTCATGAATCGATGGGTACTTGGGCTTCTTCCATGACCTAGCAATTATGAATTGGGCTGCAATGAACATTCTGGTACAAATTGGTTTTTGTTTTTGTTTTAGGGCTTCTTTTCTTCTCAGGAGAATACCTTGAATTATAGTATATATTTATTTCTTCTTCTTTGTTTCCAGATTCATATGTAAGTAAGAGAAATATAGTTGAAACTAGAACTTCTAACTCCTGAGTCTGGAATGCATAATATTCCAAGTACCCTGGGGAACTTATCCCCATCTACAAAAATCAATTTCTGTTTTTAATAACCAAAAATCATAGTCCAAAAATAATGTTGATAAACCCAAGTTGACAGCTTACATCTGCCAAATTCTGCCTTGTCATGCTTGTGGGTAATCCATGAACAACTTGGTTTACTGAACAATCTACTGGCCAATAACACCAGAACCAGAAAATGGGGCATGTTTCTAGGTAAATATCTTAATATTTGAGACAATATATGAATGATTGTGTTTAAAAAGAGCTTTCCTCCTACTTAGTGTCATAGTTCAACCAAAATAGTCCTCTTTGACTTTTAAGAATGTCCAGCGTGGGGCCAGGCGCCTATAGCTCAACCGGCTAGGGCGCCAGCCACGTACACCTAAGGTGGCGGGTTCGAATCCCCAGCCCGGACCTGCCAAACAACAATGACGGCTGCAACCAAAAAATGGCCGGGCGTTGTGGCGGGCGCCTGTGGTCCCAGCTACTTGGGAGGCGGAGGCAGGAGACTCGCTTGAGCCCAGGAGTTGGAGGTTGCTGTGAGCTGTAATGCCACGACACTCTACCCAGGGGGACAGCTGGAGGCTCTGTCTCAAAAAAAAAAAAAAAAAAAAAAAAAAAGAATGTCCAGCGTGGAATGTGCATTAGCAGTTACCAAGGCAGCTCCTCTTGCTGGGACGCGGCCTCTTTCCAGAGTCAGGCATCTAGGTCGCCAGGAGGACGCTGCCATCTGATTAGAGGGGTTGGATTTTGAGCTGCTCTCAGGGGAGAATAAAAATTGGGAAAGGAATATGAGAGAAAGGAAGCAGCAGAAGTTATTTTGAAAAGTGCCCATGGTCCTTGTGATGCAGGAGGGCAGAAGATTAAAAAAAAAAGGACTCATGAGAGATAAAACAACAAAAAAAAAATTAAATAGCATTTAGATTATTTCTCACATCATGATTACACCCTAGGAGATGGAAGTAGTGTTACAAATCACGTGTTTGAAAATTATGCCTTTGAACGAATAAGGAGTTACATTTCCATCCACTTCAGTGGGGTTGGGAGGAGCAGCTAGACCCAGCAACCTACACCGCCCTTTAAATGTAATGTGCTATTTTATTTAAAGAAAGTAAGAAATAGAAAATAAAAGCTACAGCATTATTTTGCCTTCAGGGAATTGGCCTTTTCTATTTTGGGGAATTCAGTGTCTGTGGACAGACCTCCATGTTATGCACACACTTTTAACTGGATGCACAAAACAGTGAATGTCCCTGGCTCAGTCTCCATTCTATTTCTATCACGATTATTCCCCACAGAAATGTCTACTATCAATTTGTTTTCCCTCTGGAAGAAAATTTTCTTTATTTCTCTCTTCTTTCTTAATCTCTCTCCTCTCTCAGTTTAAGTCATCTTCTTCCCCCACATCGTAGGGATTCTGATGTTCTCCCTATCTGGTTTTTGGCTGTTTGTCCCATCAAGGCCTGATCTAACTGGGAGTGCCCTCACCATCAGCAGACAGGAGTATCAGAGGTAATTATTTGTAAGTTGCCCCACAGCTGAGAGTGAAGGGTTCTCCCCTAAAGCATCCCCCACCCCACTGTGATGTATGGTGGGACCATTCTCAGTGTCTACCATCTGCTTTTCCTCCTGGGCTGTTAGAAGTGAAGAGTGAAAGGGGGAGGGCAGTTATGCAAAGATCTTAGGGGTTAACTTAAAAGGGCTGAGTTCCCTGTTCAGTGACTCATGCTGAGGACAGACTTGCTGAAAGGCTGACAGTGATGGAACAGGAACAATGATAACAGCTATTATCTATCCTAGCAAAAGCCTACTCCATGCCAAACACTTTACAGACATTATCTGTAATCATTACTGTGCTACTGGTGGGTGTTATCATCTCAGTTTGGAAATAAAAATCTTGGCTCAGAGAGGTTCAGTAACAGTCCCAGGATTACCCAGGTGGGAAGTGGCTGCGTCTGGTTTCCTACTCTAGTTCTCTTTAACCAAGGACCCTTCACTTTGCATTTTACTACCATTGGAGGATTTTGAAGGAATAATTTGCTTCCAGAAGCCATTCCGGGGAATGGAGGTGACCACCTTGGCATTTGGATGTCCTGGATGTTCAAGGAAACATCTGTTCTTAACACAGGACCCTCAGAAAGTTAGGTTTTGTACTCTTAAGGCTCACATCACCATATCTTTACATTTTTCTCTTTTTACACAAAGGACTTAGAAACTAAGTGCCTCTGAGCCAAGTACTATAGCAATAATAGTATAGTGTGGAGAGCATGGATTTGAGGTCAGACCATCTCAGTTCTTCATTCCAACTCTGCAGCTACTGGTGATGTCACCAGGGCAAGTTGGTTACTGGTTCTTTCTCTCAGTTTCCTCTTTGCATAACAAGCATTAGAAAATAGCACAGATTTTACAGGCTATTGATAGCCTGGAGCTAATAGATATAAAACTCTTAGTCTACATCACACACATAGAAAGTGCTGCGTCAGCTACTATTTTGTTATTTTTATTGACATCAATTGACATTTAAAAATATAGAACAATAGGAGAAAATCATGGTTATTGACTTTAACACAGTAGAAATTAAAAATGTTCACTCATGATGATTCAAAAAGGTATTCATTTCTTCATGAGTCAGATAGAGTGATCAAATTGAAATGAAATAAGGAACTTGGTATAAATCAACTTACTGTGCAATAGAGATGTTGTGGAATCAGTTACTTAAACAGGTCCCCATAGTGGAGAAGGTGGGGAATATCCTAAAATGTGGCCCAGTAAAGAACTACCAAACTATAGACTCCAAAGTTTAGAGAAACCAGATTCAAGGTAAATTCCAAGGGATGGCAATTCTGTTCTATTGTTAACTTCTCCTTAGATGGCTTTGAGCTAATGTTTCGTGTTAATGCCTGGTGAATTCCAGATGGGGAAACATAGGTACTTATCTTTCATATTGTATATGATTAAAATTAAAGTTGATTCGTCCATTAAGCAGTACAGTAACAGGTCTTTTGACTTTTCATAAGGCATTAGAGGAATGAAGCCTATCAAGAAGACATGCTATTTCAAAAGAGCACTAATCAATGCTGAGAACATTTGCTATAAATTATTCACATTCGTTATAAACTATTCCATCCCTTTAAAAATTAACGGTACACCACCTATAATCCAAGGAGCAAAAGTAGAGTTGCCTCACCTTGAAAAGTTTGAATATGAAGGGCTGATTACCAGAAGAGAGCAAATAGGATACGGAGGCTTTGGCTTGGTGTATTATGAGGAATAAATCACCCAGCAGCCTCACATCTGATAGAACATGCTCCCTGCTCCCCGTTGTGTGTTCTTTCACCACACATTAATATTGCATGCAACCATTTCAAAATAAAGTCATAATGTGAGTCATAAATCACGAAACAGTGGTAATAAACCACTTTGGTTTATATTAGCTGTATATGGGTGATACTTAAGTATTTCCACCATTAGCATAGACTATTTGAGCTTTCTGGGTACCACATTTGCTCTATTTCTTCCATTTTGAGTGGTAGGCATATGGAAAACAACGCTAAATCCATTCATTAGCGATAAAATGGTGCTATTCGTGCTCATAATTGATTTCATTTCAACTTGGACCTGTGAAAATGATAGCATAGTTGAAAATGACAATATTATTGACCTTGTCTTATTTAAGAACATGCCGTTCCAAGGAGTCCTGCTGAGGGGTAAAGAAGCATTATATGAAAATAAAATTGTGAAAGAAAAAGTATAACAATAAATTAAAGATCGGAATTCCTTAAGGTATAAATATAGTTTATCCTTATTGCTGAATGGCTTATTCTTTGTGTAAGGTCCTCAAATAATGCCCTTGTAATGTATCACCTTGGTCTTATTATTATTATCACCATTATTATTTTCTCTTAGTTTCATTCTGGTGGAATCTCTTCCACCTTACTGTTCAGTATTCTTGAAATTGCTAATGTTACTATTGTAATTATTAATTTCTAAAGAGGCTGGATAAGATTCTATCTGGAAATATAACTATGTCCCATTTTTTTTCCAGACAGAGTCTCACTCTGTCACCCTGGGTAGAGTGACATGAGATGTCATAGCTCACAGCAATCTCAAACTTTTGGGCTTAAGAGATCAGATCTTCCTGTCTCAGCCTCCACAGTAGCTGGGACTATAGATACCCACCATGATGCCCAGCTAATTATTCTGTTTTAGTAGAGACTAGGTCTTAGTCTTGCTCAGGCTGGTCTCAAAGTCCTGAGCTCACATGATCCTCCCTGCGTGGCCTCCCAGAGTACTAGGATTATAGGTGTGAGCCACCATACCTGGCCAACTGTATTCTTGATAGGAATGAAATGCCCATGGATTAGGGAATCCTGAACTCATTAAAAATTAAACTCTCACCAATTAAACAAATTTGACCAAGACATAAGCATGTACTTATATTAGAGACTTGCAGATATTTGAAGATGATTTTGCTGTTGATTTCTTGGGCTTAACCACCATATTCCATAATCCTCAGGATAAGGGCACTATGGATTGGGTTGGTCTATGACTTTATGGCCCTTGACTCATAAAGCTCGAGTGAGGTTGGCATTCGATGCTCTGGATAGATGCCGAGATGCCAGGTGTGCAAAGGGCCAACCCTGCCTCATCACCTACAGAAGCAAACAGGTGCCGTGACTGGACTGGGAGACAGCTGTGATGAGGATGTAACAGAAAGTACCCAAAAGCACATTGAAAAATTAGAATGTTGGAATACTTCGTGAGTAAAGATGTATTGACTTTTTTGTTCATTAAATAATTTATTGATTAAAAAATGTTTATTGATCAGGCATTGAAAACTCAAATCCCCTGGGGGATATATATTCAAGAGAAGTGGGCTGGGATTCTGAAAATCGCATGGTTTGTGTGGAATATGAAGAGCACAGTGGCTGTACCATGACTGTCTGAGAATGTTGTCAGGTCATCGAATTTTTTAAAATGCTGGCAATAAAATCAACTAAAAAAATAAGCAAGACTGTGTGGGCTAAACAATATGCCCCTGCCAGTCTGATTTGTTCTGGCACTTGTGTTGCTGTCCAGGCAGGAACTTGAACCTCACCTTGCATGTTGCCTTTCATAAAAAGAATGTGTGTTGTGTTTCAGGTTTTCTAATCCATTGCACCTTTGGAAGTAATCAGATGTTTTTCCTTAGTTATAATCTCCAGGAGATCCTACATATTTGAGCAGCACTGTAGCCTGGAGCAACAGAGTGAGACTGTTTCAAAAAAAAAAGAAAGAAAAGAAAAGAATCAGGTAAAAGATACCAGTACACTGTGTGTCTGGATTTTCAGGAAATGCAAAGTTAAGACCTGCTGGCCTTCCATATCAGTGGGTTCTGCATCTGCAGATTCTACCAAGCTTGGCCCAAAAATATTCAGGAAAAAAATATTAGAAGTAACAATACTACATTAAAAAGTGTAACTTTCAGAAATACAGTATAACAACCATTTAAGTAGCATTTACATTGTGTTAAGTATTATAGTAGAACATTTATAGCTGTCCACCTCCCTACATTGACCCCCTCCTTAAGTTGACCTATTTTCATAGACCAGACACGTAGCACAGGTGGTCTCAGTACAGTAAGCCTACTTTCTTACGTTGACCACTCTGTGTGTTAATTAGTTTACTACAGTTCCTTGGATGGGTAACTTTACAAGGGCCTGCCAAGTAATCTAGGGATGATTTAAAGTATAGCTGTGTGCCTAAAAACAACTTTTTAGTCAAAGGCAGACCACAGATGCAGTGATGGTCCCATGAGATTATAATACCATATCTTTCTATGTTTAGACACATACACTTACCATGTCGCTAAAATTGTCCCCAGTATTCAGTACATCAACATGCTGTAGCCTATGACCAACAGGCTATACCACCTACCCAGGTGTGAGTAGGGTCCAGCATCCAGGACTACATAAGTCCTCTCTGTGCTGTTTGCACAACAGTGAAATGTCCTAACTACACGTTTCTCAGAACATGTTGTTAAGTGAAGCCTGTCTGTAAACAGGAAGATATGCATAGGGGACATAAACCCCATGCCATGCCGTTTCCTACAAGGGGATGGAGCATTTGTGGATAATCCTTGGGGGTCTTGAAGCCCAATCCCCCATGTCCCCCATGGACAGCCAGGGAGGACTACACGTGGTATCTTATGAGAGTTAAGGTAAGACGAGCCCCAGGGAAGGTAAATCCTAGCTGAGCAGGCCTGCAGTTCTGGACCAGCAAAGGGTTATTACCGTGCAGCACACTTGAGCGCAGGTTTGCTTTTATCGAGGCCCTGAGATTGCTGAATGGTCACTGTGGGCAAGAAGAACGCTGAGCTTTGACCTCAGAAAGGAATTTGGTCTTGATTTCAAGAAGGCATTTAAAACAACAATCCAACACTTTGCAGTACCTAAATGGATGGTGGAAACTACGAGAAAACCGCAGGTAGTGTTTGGTCACGGAGAGAGTGGTGGGAGGTGTGCGGAGGTGAACAAGGGAGGAGAGCAGAGTCCTGAGCTGGTGGAAGGGCACACAAGGGCTCAAAAATCGCAGTACTTACAACACTGAGAGACCCGTGAGAGGAGGAGGGTGACAACGGAAAAGTGCTTGCGGCGAGAGAAGAACATGTTAAAAGATTCATGCGCGCAAAGACTTGGGAGGATGTCTGTATCGTGTCCAGGTAACGCCACTGTTCTTTGAGAGCAAGGCTCCAGATGCGCAGCCGACTTCCAAACATGGCCACCCTTCCTCGCACGACTTATTCTGTATCTACTTAATGCCTGCTACCCAGTTCCATTCCACAGCTGGGCCCCTGGCTCCATTAGCTCTGACAGAGAAGCTTAGAAAATATCCTAGATGAGTCCACTGTGCTCTGGGCTGTCCAGCAGTCCGGGTGTTAGATGGATCGCTGAAGTCTGGGGTGGATGCCACCTGCACCTTCAGAATGCCTGCCCCGTTGCCAATGCCCCTGATCCCCCATGGTGGGCAGGGCATGTCCCGAGAGCACAGACTGATGGAGGCAGGCTGGAGTGTTTACCTGTTGTAGCCTCTCACTTGTCAGCCCATGTGGTCCATGTCCCTCGGCAGTTTGGCTGTGTTAGGACATGGCTAATGTGTGGCAGCCCCCCCCCCCCATTTCTGGTCCCTCACTGCCATTTATTTTCATATT
Organism: Otolemur garnettii; assembly: GCF_000181295.1. Classification (NCBI taxonomy): domain Eukaryota; kingdom Metazoa; phylum Chordata; class Mammalia; order Primates; family Galagidae; genus Otolemur; species Otolemur garnettii. The sequence goes on from NW_003852506.1 coordinate 453,759, forward strand.
ATTTCTCCTCTGAAATGAACTGAGAAATAATTCCCCATAATAAAATGGAGATGAGGAGGAGTCCTCACTTCTTGTGAAATACAACCCCAGCTAGTCAGTCACTGAGCCTTTTCTTTTTGACTGGACAGTGGAATCGAAGTTTGGGTTGTCTTGCTTGCTTCCCATTCGAAGCTGAGTTTATTATCGTGGCTTACTTTCTAGAAATGGTGTTGTCTTTCTTCATTTTTTACAAATATAGCCCCAGAAATAATGAGCACTTCCATAAGTGTTTTCTATAATTGTTTGTGCAATAAAGAAATGCTGTATTCTTGAATTTAAATACAATCGAACTGCAGGATTCATCTCCTAGTGAGCTTTTTTTTTCTTTAATAAAAATCCCATTTAACGGATACTGTGACTCAACCTGTCTAGCATGGGTTTAAGCTAATGAAGAATTGGGAATACAGATAATAAATTTTCACCCAGTGAAATGAAAATCTCATGCCTGTTGTGTTTAATTACTGAAAAGCAGTAACAACAAAACACATGCAAATCTTGGAATGTCTGGAGTCAGGTGTTGGCCCTTTTTGTAATTTTTTAATATAGTGTCTGTTTTTCCTTTTTTTCTTATTGTTTGGCATTCGTTGAGGGCACAAAGAATTAGGGTACACTGATTGCATTTGTTAAAGTCTCTCTTAGAATTGTGTCTCATCCCCAGTGTCTATTTTTTCAACTTTGGAATAGGTGTCCTTGTAATACTGTTCCTGGTGTTTATTGAAGTATAGTCTGAATTTGTGTCCTTTTCCCAGGTTAATACAGAGAAAGGTCAAGGTCAAAGCCAAATCCAGGATTTCTGTTTCTATTTCAAAAACAGAAAGGTGAAGTTCACTTTTGATATAATTTATGTCTCACAAAATGATGAAATGCCTTTCAATGACTTAATTACTAGATTAGGCCCTGGAACCATTAACAAAGTTCTTTAAAAATGTAAACAGCGAGATATTGATTAAATCAGCCACGAACGCATGTTGACTCCACAAAAACTCTGAAGCTTCTTATAACTCGGATCAGCACAATCCGATGCCTTTTATCCTCACCTCCTTTTAAAATTGTTTAAGCAAAGTTACCACTTAATTGCTAACCCATCTGTAGCAGGAAACGATTATTCTGAATAAGCCCACGTACTGCTCTGGTTTTGCAGCAGATTATTTAAAAACAATATTTCCTTAAGATAACAATTTTGATAATGACGCAGGAAGGAAATATATTTGCAATTAAACGAACATGCTTTAGCACAACAAGCAATAAAAAGCTTAACACTGAGCCTTTGTGAATTAAATGCCTTAAATGCCGGAACAACATTGGACAAAAGTCATGGTTCTGCTGACACATTTATTTCCCAGTAAATGAAGACTGTTTAGGTTGAATGCATTTGTGGTTAGCAATAGTTTAAAAGATCAATGTAAATTCGTTCTGAACTAGTAAATAAGGCTTTAATGAAACTTCTACCCGCGTCCTCTCACACCTTAAGTCTCTTCATCATTCCAAGGTGACACAGCACGATTCTCCTTGAGTTTGATGACATGCACATAACACTCTCAAGTGTTTGACAGATTTTATTTGATGTTTATTTGATTTATGAGGTTGATATCAGATTTCAACATCTCCTTATCAGCCTTTTGTTCACGCTTAGCACAGAGCGCTTATGAAGACAGTTTCTCCTAACTGTGCTTATTAATGTAATATATATACTATTAACGAAATGCAGTTGAAGGGATCATTAAACATTTCCACTCCACTAAATGAGGTAATGTGCGAGAGAGCACTTTGCAAACTGTAAAGCCATATACAGATGTTCGTTATCATAATTATTGTTGTTACAGGAAACCCGGGTTTTATATATTATTATTCTGTTTTCCTTTAACACTTAATTCAAAGAGTAAATACAGACAACCAATTTCCTTAAAAACCTGCTGCAGCTTTTTAAACAGTTCTGAGCGTTTCATTAGGGTTTTATTGTAAATCATGCATGATGCTATTAATTTAGTTTAGCCTTAGAAAAAAATCTACTAACATAATACACATGACGCGTTACATTAAACTTTGGGAACAGGAAACTTTCTTCAGAGGGGAGCTCGAGGATTTCCACTTGGGCCTGGGAACCCCTAAGAGAGACACATCAAAAAGCTCCCTTTCACACGTCCCTGTTAGTTTGCCTCTGTCCTTCATAGATGATGAACTTCACTAGCTGTTTTCTGCAGGAAGCGGGGAGATGGAAAGTCCCTCTTTGTTTTGGGTCAGGTCTAGGGGAGACATAGGGGCTGGCAGACGTTCACATGATTATGAATAAAGTCACAATACAATTTGTTGGGGGTCAAAAGCAAGTGATGTTGGGGTTAGAATTTGAACCCTACCTTAGCGATGTGAGGAAAGCTTGGGAATTTCATGAAGAGCCAAGGAACTTACACATGGAAGTGGCTGATCTCATGTTCCATAAGCCCCTCCATGGTGAATTAAAAAGGCCAGTTACTCTCTGCCACGTAAACTCGCAATGGGACCATGCTTGTTTTCTTCCTGGTTTAAACAGGTATTGCACACTTCAGAAATTACTGATGATTTAGTTGATATTGAAACGAATGAAGCAAAAATTGAACAAATATTTTAATAAGTAAGGGAACTCATAACCCAGTTCTAAGATTTGGCATCTAACAGATCGTCTCGTCTTTTTTTCCAGATTGATGTGGGGTAGAGTCTATAGTTTGCATTTGTAAGGCAGAAGTTGGATGTGTAGGCGTGTCCCACACCCGGGGAGTGTCCCACACCCGGGGAGTGTGCCCGCTGGGGGGAGTTTGCCCAGCCCCTTTGTTCTGTCCCCTTCCCTCTTGCTTGAACGTCATTCATTGGGTTTTTCTCCCCTGTGGTCATGTAGGTGTTAATCTACTTGTTCCAATTTCGTCCTGGGGACATATGGTGTTTGTTTTTCCATTCTTGTAATACTTCACTTAGAAGAATGGTCTCCAAATGTTCTCTCTTGATGTAGTTAGGAAGGAAAGTTAAATGTGAAAGGGCAATTGAGCGGAGTGTGCTCCTTCCCACTGGCAAATCACACCCTAAAAGTGTTCAAGATCTGGAGTTGTCGGCAGATGCTGAAGGATGGCACACCCACTAAGAGGAGCAAAATAAACATATTTAGGAATGGTTGAAAAGTAAGAAGGCGTATGTAACTCAGAAACAGGACTCCGGAAAAATAGGGAAAGCATTAACTAAATTTCACAGTCCAGGAATCTGAAGACTTAAGTTTTTTAGGACTGAGTGCTCCAAGGTAACTTGACTGTGGAAATTTTTGGCTGACTTAGAAAGTTCCAGAGTATATTGCCAATCCAGAGAGTTTGGCCCAGAAATTTTGTTGGTACAGAAGGACTGAAGGTCACAAATATCAAACTCCAACTCTTTTCCGGGGTGACTCTGGCCATGTTGAAAAGTCCCAATTATCTCAACACATGTCAGTACTTGAGACATCTTTGTCCCTTTTCTTATTTCTTTTACACAATGAATGTCTCTTCTAGTAAGTGTTGTAATAACATTTATATAATTTTGTATTTTTTTATTCATTTGTTTTCATCTTTCATAAGAACTGCTATTTTGGAGAGCTTATAACATGTGAAACACCAGAGAACATGCTGTAATTACATCTAACTCATGTCACATTCAAAATATTACATGACTGTCATTATTGTCCCCATTTTCAGGTGAGGGGCTGAGGCTAAGCGAGACCAGACCGAAGGTCTCACAGGTGAGCAGTGACGCACCTGGGATTAACTTCAATGTCTGTCCTTCACTATGCCCATTTTTTTAAATGCAGTAAAAAACTATAAAATTATTGCTCCTGGAAATAAAAACAGTAACCTTACTTTACCTCTCTTTCTGTGGGTGTAATATAATTACAGTTTTTCAAATGAGTAAATTAATACGTAAGTCAAAGCAAAGTTGCCTGGAGTTGACGCCCGTGGAGACGGGGGAAGGCACGATTGGAAATGGCTTCCTGGCCTGAAATCCTTCTTTCACTTCAGGATCCTAAGTCCCTGAGTTTGGAAGGAGACTAGTGCTTGAGTGTTTTGTGTGCTGCTTCCCTCAGCTTCTTCCACCACAGCTTTGTGGGTGGGGCAGGGGTTGGGCTGGTGGAATAGCGCTCACATCGACCACACCTTTACAGTCTGTGCTACTGAGGGACAGACTTTGTCATGAAAGCCTCCTTTCCTGAGGTCGGAATCCTCCTCCCTGTTGCTTCAGCCCATTGGTACCCATGGACTGAAGTTGTGGACTCTTTCTGAACAGTTCTGCCACTGTCCACAGGGTTACCAGTTGATTTTCAGAAACTGGGCATGATGATCTCACTCCTGTCCCACATTCCCGAGCCATCTTGACTTTGCAGGCCCACAGGTTCTGGTAACCTGTCTGGAGACACATCCTCCAGGAGGTGTGGCCCAGGGCACTGAAAATGACACCCTGGGCATAACTGTGTCAGCACGTCCCTGCTCCAGCCCTGCCGTTTCTGTCATCGCAGCTCAGGGTAACTTTTCATTAGTTAGTAGCTGTGCCATTTTATAATCCTTGACCCATTAGATGCTTCACAAAAGGCTTACCATGGCCAAATGAATGAATTAGAAAAAAAAATTACACTGCTGAGTTCTGTGTCCACTTGAAAAAGATTAAAGCAAAACTTGTAAAGATAATAAGGAAGGGAGTAAAAATCAAAATTGCACAAGTACCGTTGCTCGGTGCATCACCACTGTGGATGATCAGATTTTAGTCCCTTCAGCTATTTGAAAATAACTGTCAGTGAAGTGTATTTGTAATAAAAAATGATGTTAACCATCTTTATTTTGGGTGTGAGTTAGGTCAGGTGGCAGTGCAGCCAGAACCATCTACATCTCAGAGCAGAATGTAAAATATGTGTTTTTATAATCTTTTTTTTTTTTTTTTTTTGAGATAGCACCTCAAGCTGTCACTCTGGGTAGAGTGCTGTGGCATCACAGCTCACAGCAACCTCCAACTCCTGGGCTCAAGCGAGTCTCCTGCCTCAGCCTCC
>NW_003852506.1:458846-463031 GCF_000181295.1 Otolemur garnettii
TCACAGCTCACAGCAACCTCCAACTCCTGGGCTCAAGCGAGTCTCCTGCCTCAGCCTCCCGAGTAGCTGGGACCACAGGTGCCCGCCACAACACCCGGCTATATTTTGGCTGCAGCCATCATTGTTGTTTGGTGGGCCCAGGCTGGATTCGAACCCTCCACCTTGGGTATACATGGCTGGCGCCATAACCACTTGAGCCACAGGCACCAAGCCATGTGTTTTTCTTAAAAAATTCTTTAGTCAATGTGCTTTTCTGAATTTAAAAGTAACAGACACCAACCCTGTTTTAGTACTCAAAGAGTATTGCCAACAAATTAATTGAATATAAATTCATATTGAAATATTAAATTTTGCTTGCTTGCCAATACATATATAATAAATTGTGATATACTGGAGTTCTATTTTCTTATTCTCTAAATAGTATCCTTCTGGATTTAAAAGTAATGAATTATTAGATGTGTAATTATCCAAATACTACTTTTTTCCTATTAAAATCTTTTGGACATAGAAAATCTGTAAAGGAAAATGAGAAGACTGCATTAATGTACACAGCTATGATTTAATTAAAAAAAAAAGGATGAGAAATCCCTATTTGTATATAATTTGGCCCCTAAATCAGTGACTGTCACTTCTGATTCTGTGACACACTGAAGTAAACCAAGTTTTGTGAAGGAAAGACATGAACTTTCAGCTCTTAAAATAGGTTTCTATTTTCTTCAAATTAAAAATAAAGATGTTGTTAAGAACAGGGTATTGAAACAATCGTGTGTTGGAAACGCTGGCATGACATACAACGTAAATGGAAGACCGGAGAACAGTGCTTTGAAAGGGGAAGAGGGAATTTTACTAAAGCCAACAACACAGTTATTTCATTTTTATTGGACACCAAAGCCATTTTTTAAATTTGTGAAATATATCTAGAAGTGAATTTACTAACAACTTAAAATAATGATCATATAAAACCAAGGTAAGTTAAAACTGAAAAGTTTGCTGTTTTGAGCCGAGGAAAGCAGTTCTATGTTACAAAAACATTTTTGCGTCATAAGACAAAAAAAAAAAGGAAGGGAATTTAAACAGTAGATAAAATCTATTATGAATCTATATCAGTATCTATTTTTCATTAATAGAAACTATTTTTGTATGTACTGCCAAAAAATATTCTTGAAAGATGCAGGTGGGTACCTGATTCACAGTACGCCAATTACAATAATGATGGAAGGAGTTTACATCTGTTCAATTAAGAATTGAAATTAACCATTGTTATATTTCTTAGAAGGGTACAGAGTTTTAGATGTTGGTTTTTGAACAATACATAATGCAATGAGTTTCCCAAATACTCATTTTTATTATTCCAAAATACTGACCTTAAACCATTTAATTTCACCTCGTGACTGCCAATCAATCCAAGTGGAAGAAATGAACAATAAACTACTGATAAATGTGAAGAAGCTGAGTTGCTGGTAGAAATATCTATCCAATTCATAATGTGAAAAAAAAATAATGGAAGGGTCTTCCTTGTGCTATTTTGCTAACACCGACCACAGTTTTCCTTAGAATTACCAAAAAATGAAGTAGGATGAGGAAAGAGAAACAATTGTCCAGTTTGATTCTAACAAGCTTTGGCAAAAGGTAAATGAAATTGATTTCAAATACCACTCAGTGAAGCTGATTAAGAAATGGTCAGATAAAGGAAAGCGATTGTGTCCAATTTGGGATTTGATAAGTCAGCAGATCTTTGAAAAAAACTTACTTGGCTAACTAAAGCCAACCAATAAAGACTTCTGTTCTCTAAACCTAGAAGGTATCTCTGCCTTCCTGAGAAGTTTTTTGTGTTTACAATAAGAACTTGAAACATCTTTCCGGATTAAAAAAAAAAATCATTTAGAAGAAAATATGAATGAACCCTTGCAGAGTACATTCTATGCGATTTTGATGCATGGTCTTTGTCTTTGTTCAGTTAAGGCCTGAATCAGTGCTGTCACATCTTCCTCTGTTACTGAGCAGTGGCAACTGGGTCTTTACTGGGTCACACACATCCATTTATCACCCCCCCCGCCCCCGAAATGTGTGCTGAATGTCAGGAAAGCGACAATACCCCTTTAAGTCTGTTCCTGAAGCAGGTGAGCCTTACTGAGTATTAAGAGTTCCTGATCAACTTGCCATTGCCTGCTGTGAAAACGTTGTTTATACGGAATTGCCTTATTACTAGCAAGAGAATATATTAAAGCACACCAGCGGCAAGGCGTCCTACGGACGTGCTCTTTCTAAGTATTTTCTTTCAGATTTTTCTCACTCCAGTTGATGATATTAAAGCAGGGTCAGGCATGCAATCACTCAATCCTTTACTTACTGGAAAAGGCCAACCGATTTTATTAAGATTAGAAATTTCCCCCACCCCATTTGTCTCTTCCCCACTGGTGTTCCAGCCATAGCCCCATCTGTGAGATGCTAAATGGTCCAAATGTGTCCCTCTTCCTGTAATAGTCATGCATATGCCTAGCTCGCATGTCTCCCCTGCCTCATAAATTTGCACAGTGACCCCAGTTAGGCTCCTTCTTGTCTTGAAAACAATGCCCAAGGCCGATCCAAGAAGAAACAAGCTGTGGAAAGAAGATTCATTCTATTTAGCAGAGCTCTGACTCCTTTAGTGGCGCTGCCTTCTGGACTTGGGCCCCGGGCTTGTCTCCTTTCTCCTGCTTTACACCAGGTGCCCCTGACTGAGGGGGGAGCCTGATAGCAGTGTCCCAGGTGGAACTCATGAGCACCTTGGCCTCCACTCAGCTGCAGGCCCAGCTCTGCCAGGAAGGTGGTGGATGCTGGTGGGAGCTGGGCAGAACTGACCTCGTCCTCCCCTCTTCATGTTCTAGCATCCGAGTGAATTGTAATGGGCAAGAGAAGAGGAATCAAGACAGCATTACTTTCTGGCTGGGAGCAACAGGTGGTGGACCCTGCCTGTGGTGGGGCAAATGAGCTGTGAGACCCCTGAGACCCTCCTGCCACCCAGCTACCTGCACACGGGAATTCCTTCGGGGCCGGTCGCTGGCCCAGACTGACTTCTTCAAGAGGGAGGCGCTCCCTGGAAAAGCTGATCTGCATTTCCGCTGGGATCGATGTGGTGGAGCCTGCATAAATTGGTAAGTAGTTAAGCAGAGAGTTTCGTCGCCGCTGACAATCATTATGGATTGGGGCACACAGAGCGAGAACGAGGATAATGGTCTGGAGAAAAATCAGCAGTGAAAATGCACATTTTTTGTAACATCTAAATCAGCAAAGAAAATAAGGCAGCAGAATCCAGGCCCAGGAGCCAGAGAGCGTGAGGCCAGTGCTCACAGCTTCCCCCGTGGCCTTGGTCTGTACCTGCACTTCCTCCAGGAGTCCCTACTGCCTGCCCTCTCACCCTCTGTCCTTCCTTGCCCTGCCCTTGCTACCTCTTAGTTCTGTTGGTGTTTTCAACCCCATTCCGGCTCCCCCAGTGCTTCTCAGTGGCCTCAGCTCGGCGGCCCAGAAGCCCTTGTCCTGGCATGCTGAAGGTGGCCAGAATCTAGTTTTCTTCAGAAAATTAATCATGTCATCCCCAAAGACCCATGACCAGCCATTACCCAGGAATTTTGATCTCTCCTGACAGTCATAGTAAAAACAAAAAATTAAAAAACCTTAGGAGTTGAGGTGGCTCAAACAGTACCTGTCGTCTCTCACCTGACTGCCCTCTCTCAAACTGGCTGGTCCCAGCATTCCCTCTGCAATTCGGTCCCGTTATCCACCGAGACTTGGCTCACAGCACTGATTGCTATTAAAGTGAAACCAAAAAATAAGAGCCCAACAGAAGGAAGAGTAGTCTACCAACCTTGAGCACATTGTAAGCACTGACTCAATGATTAAAATAATTTATTTCCTGCTGCTGTAGTGGCTACATCTAGCATCAGTACACTAACCAACAGATAGTATTTTCTTTATAAAAGCAAAAGTATTGCAGGCATTTTTTTCTGATGCTGACAAAGTTTTGCTTCAATATTTTGCTGTTTTGGGGGTCTACTTAGGCTGTTTTTTGTTAGAGCACTCTGCGATCCTTATATGAGTCATTAAGGGTTTGATTGGATTCAAATGTGGCTGGGAAAATGGTCTTCTTGATAATCCGTGATTATACTTTTTGGTTGTTTGGTCTGGTTTTTTTTTTTTTTTTTTTTT
>NW_003852506.1:463051-554928 GCF_000181295.1 Otolemur garnettii
TTTTTTTTTTTTTTTTTTTTTGGTCTTATCCAGCCAAACCACTTTTCAAGCTACCCTCCTATTACCCCAAGGAGTAAGTCTGATTACACAAAAGCCCTCTGTGTCCTGGCCCTTTCAATGCCCATCATCTCCACTTTGGACAAGGGGAGTGTTGTTGAGCTTTGTGACATGACCGACGTGAGTTATCTCAGAGTGGCGCCATCCTAGGGCCAAATCGCACGGTGACAAGGCGTTTCAGAACGCTTTGGGTTGGATGAGTTCAGTAGCGTCTGTCCACTTGGTGTGGGCACAGGGCATGGAGGTCAGAATTGTGGGTTTGATGACTTTTGGGGCCAGTGAGTTTTGTTTTGTTCCAGAACCACTCTCAGACTTGTCAATTATGGACATAAGAGCGTCTGCTGTGAATATGGTTGAAGTTGAATCAGCACAAGTGAATCATTCTTGTTTAAAACTGAAACAAAAACCAAGCAAAACCCAAAATGGTAGTCTTTGGTGAACTGGTAGACAAAATATCTCTTTCTCTCCCTTCCTTCTTTTCTGGAGACGACCTGACACATTGTTTCCATCCTGTGTGGTAACTCTAAGAAGGCATTATTTATGAAGCATTTAGCCTGCAGCTACTAATGTTCATTGTAAGGAAAGGCCGCCTGCCTCTCCCTTCTCACCTTGGTTGGTGGTTCACCCTCTGCAGCGGTCTCAAGGCCCGGCGCACTTGTTTACATAGCCGAACTCTATGCTTAGCAAACTGCTGTTTTCCCTCTAATGAACTGGCCCTGCAGGCACAGGAAAAGGGTTGGTTCCACCATTTTCAGTGGCCCGGCAACAATAAATTTCACAGGATTTTGCTGACCTTAATTGGGTTTGCATTGGTGTGAGACATTCTTGCTCCTGGCTCGTTTGTCTTCTGGATCATTTGAATTGCCGAGGTTTCGGGCCAGCCAGTCATTCAACCATGTGATTCCAGGCTTAACAATATCTCAGAGTCACTGGCGACTCAGTCACACTTCAGGTTATTGCTCAATAAAATAATAATAACAATAAGTTCAGACATTTAACCAGTGTGCTTTTCTCCAGGGGCAAAATAAAGCTTTCAGGTTTAAAGAAGTGTGTGTGCTTTCCGTCTTTCCCCCCCAAGAAATCAGTAAAAATGCTGTTGGTATTAACAAAAGACTCTTTCCAGAGGTGTGGCTGCTAACACCTGGGGCAGATTCTAAGAACTTGTTTTAGAACTGAAGATAAAATGGAGAAGACGTGGGGGTGTTAACATTCGATGCACACTTAGACACAAATTGTTTTCTCTAATCAAACTAGTTACTTCCTAATTCTTGTGGAAACTATGCTTTGCAAATGTGCCTGTTGCAACAGTCTTGCTCTCTGGCCAGGTGGCAAGAATATGTGAGTGCTAAATGCGTGCTCTGTTTTTATTGTAGATGCTAACTTGAGCAGTGTGCTGCTGTCCTTGACAAGTTCTCATGCCAGTAGTGTGTGAACTGAGGCATACATGAAGATGCAGTCTAGTTTGCGAATGGGTTTTTATATTTGCAAGTCGGTTACTAGACCATTACTATCTAGGGTGAAGGACCATTCTTTAAAAATTTTAAATCTGTTGAGAACTAATGCTTTTGTTGTTGTTGTTGTTGAGTGGTATATGTTTTTCAGGCTGGCTTTGAACCTTTGGTCTCAAGTGATCTGCCCCCTGCAGGCTCCCAAAGTGTTGGGACTTCCAGTGTGAGCTACTATTGCACTCAGCTGAGAACTGATATGTTTGTAAAATATAATACATTCAGATCCCATAGCAAGGTTATATTGCTCTAAAACCTTCTAAGTACTTGACCTCCAGTCTCTGTGCTTAGCTCAGTGCAGACTGGTCACAAATAGTTTCTGGATCTCACCAGCCACAGACCTCTCCTTCAATAGCTCCATCCTAGTCTACTGAAGGTGGAGGAAGTTCTACTCAAAGCTTAAGGTAAATGAGATATCATTTAAAAAAAACACATTGGGGTAAAAAAAAAAAAAACCCAACAGGTCATAAATCAATAAGCTTATTAAAATGTCAACTTAATGAAGTTCTTATTAAAGACGTTTTGTTAAATAGCTAACTACTCTGGAATACAGAAAAGTTCTTTTAAATTGACGTCATTGTTTGTCCAGCCCTAATCTAGCACCTTTTTGAATCCAGTCCATGGTTGGTGTGCAGATGGTTGGAACATTTGCAAATGGGCTGTTTTCTGTAAGCTTGCTTCGCCATTTAATACAAAAAAATTTTATTATGAAATGCCTCTGAACCCCTGAAAGAAACCACATGCCCCTTTATGCCACTTCATTACTGAACATTATTTTCTGGGCTACGTGTAAACATATATTGCTTTTATGACTGATGCAGATCCTTGTGCAGTGGCAGACAGAGCTCAGGGGAGACCTGACCTGTCCCCACATTGAGAGGATGGTGGCCAATTTCTCATTCTGTTTTTACTAAGGGACCAAACTCATTAGGATTTAAAAAGTGTGTTGTATAGACATAGAGTTAGTTTGGGCTTTGATGTGCCTTTAAAGCTTGTGTGTCTATTCAGACATCCACATGTGTACAGATGTTTATATAGTGATATGAATATAGGATTGTCCTTGTGTGCAGAGTCTCCTAAACCAGGCAGAAGTGTGAGGGTTCTAGCTGGTGAGATCAGCAGAGCTGGGCTCCACTGCCTTGTTTCTCTAACACCCTGCGTGCCAGGGTCACATATGTGTGGTTCACAGTGGTACATGTCTCAGATGCAGTTTAGCCAACAAGAAGGGGCATGTAGGGGACCGGGAGAGAATAGGCCCTTCCCTTTCAGGGCGTGACATGTACACATCCCTTCCCCTCATACCCTGTTTGGATCACCTGTGCCACAGTAAGCATAGCTATTGGGAGTCAAGTACTTAGAAAGTTTTATAGCAATATGACATTTCTGTGACACCCAAATGCAGGAGACATTTCCTTATTTGGAGATACAAAGGCTCCTTTGCAAATTAGCCACTTAGCTGCAAAGAACGAAACGTGTTTGTTTTCTGGACTTTTCTTGCATAGAAATATGGGATTACTGCAGGGGTAGAAGATCAACTCTGGGCCCAGCGAGCCTTGGCTGACGTTGCTTCCAAATAGTGTCAAGTAGTTACCTTAGACCTGCTGCGCTGCGTGTGGATTTACCAGGAACTCCCTCATGCCGTCTGCATCCCCCTCATTCCCACCTTCCTCTATGTCGCTATTTCCAGCTACTTGATCTCGGTGTTGAAAGAATTGCTCAGCATCTGAAGTGTGAGGATTTGTGATGAAACATGATAGAAAAGTTGAAATTCCTTAAACCGAATGCTGCAAGGTGGAGCGGAGAAGACTCCGCGCTTTGGATGGCCTGTGCTTCAGAACGTGCAGGGGTTGAACATACACAGAACATGGGGTGATGGGGTGCGTACGGCGGCCACGCACCTGTGCACGGCTCAGTGCGCCTGCAGTAATCGCCCAGTGCTAAACCTGAGTAGGGCTGCCTTTCTGGAAAGAATTCTAGCTGTTCCCTGAACAATGAACTCCTAATTTCATTTTGCAGTTGAACTGTTTATTCTTAGGGTATCTGAGGATGGGGTCGCAGGGACAATTCCCCTGTGTCTTCACCAGCTCTGCGGCTCTGGAAAGGCTAGAGGCTCCCTCACCTCCAGCCCAGGTCTGACACGGCCTGTCCAAAACCTGTCATGCAGGACTCTGAAAGCCATTACTATTCCTCCTCTGGTTTCTCTTCTTCCTTCCTTTATTTAAAGAAATCTGGGCCTCGGCTGAGCCTCCAACTAAGCAGAAATCCCGAACTGGCCTGAACTATTGAATTGTTACTTGTGAGTGAATAGTGGGTGGCATTTTCCCTCCCTACTGGGATGGATCAGAATGGAGTCTGCACCAGGTTCTGTTGGGGCCTTCTGGAAACTTTCCCCGAGGGAAAAGGATCATAGAAGGGACGGACTCGGGTGGCAGGCAGTGAGAAGCAGCTATACTGTGGTGTTCTGGATGGAGATATCATATCAGAACCCTCACAAGGGGAGGGATGAAATGTCCCCTGCAGGTGTGAGCAAGGGCAGCTATCAGGGACCCCCTGCAGAGAGATTCAGGCTCCTAACCCAGAAGTGACCCCCTAGAAGACACTACAGCCTCTCTGCAGGGGAGAGGCCAGTGCAATGGAGATCTTATTTATAAGTTTTTTTGCTTGTATGTTTTTACATTTTAAAGTCTGACATCTGAATGTCCCTGAGGAAGTGTTCTATCTTTCAATATTTGAAAGTTACCCTGGTAGGCTGTTTGGAGTTCAGAGGTGGGATCCCAGGGCATGTGGTTGGCTGCAGACAGGAAGACCAAAGATTTGCAAAAGAAATAAAGGGAATTTGAGAGTTACAGAGATACAGAGAAGGGAGAAGGGAGGAACACTGGAGCCTAAGCTGTTAGACATTATTAGAAAGTTAAGAACAGGTGTGTCTCAGCATTGTGACACGCTAACGACCGCTCAATGGGATACTTCAAACAGGTGAATTTTATGGTATGTAAATTGTATGTCAATAAAGCTGTGACAGAGAAAGCCCAGGTGTCTCTAACACATCACTTGAAGCTCTTGCATTGCTGCAGTATAACCTCCAAGTGCTTCCAGAACTGAGCAGAACCTACTAATCATAAGCAGATGCTGTGGGAGGGTTTGTTTTTAATGATGTGGTTTGGGTGGAGATAGCAGTGGAGTGGCTTTCTGTATGTGGCTTAACACAGGGTGGAGAAAGAGACTGTGCACTGAAAAAACAGATGATTCTGGGTTCAGGGGACACTGGTGCTTTAGGTCAGAAGTGTGCAGAAGAAAATAAGGCTCGATAATGTGCAGAAATCTCGGGAGCAACATTAGACTCTTCCCATGACAGACTGGGGTTTCACCTGTTATTGTGGAGCCTCTGGTGATAATGAATTGCTTTTAATTATTGTATCTTGTTTCTAGAATATACCTTGATATTTATTTATTTATTTATTTGCAGTTTTTGGCCAGGGCTGCATTTGAACCCGCCACCTCTGGCATATGGGGCCAGCGCCCTACTCCTTTGAGCCATAGGCGCCTCCCCTTGATATTTACTTTTATGGAACACTCTTCTGGTTCCCGTTCTAGTCTGCTAATAACAGTTTTTCAAAAGCAAAAAAAGTAAAAATAATAATTCCAGCAGATTTGCTGTTAGACAAAGGATTAGATAGCCAAGTGAATTTTAGGAAACACTGTAGACTCTATTTCTTCTCAGAGAGTCTCAGCGTCAAATAACATATTAAAGGCTCTGAGAAGGTCCGCAGTAGGGCCTATGTTTGCTTGGCCCAGCGTTTCCCAGACCTAGTTGAACTCTGACCTTTCTTAAGCAGCAGACATCCATAACAGGAAAATGTTGCTATTTATCAAGGCTGTTTTATGTTTGAGCAGAACCCTATGCCGGGAGCCAGGATGGAATTCTACTATTATGTGCTTGACGATCTTTCATGCACACTCCATTCTCCCATGCAGAGCCTTCCCCGAACGTGTTGGAAGGTGGTCTTGGCTAGCTCGTGTGAGGTCTGTGCGACTGGTCCTGCCGGGGCCGGGAAGCCTGTGCAGCTCTGCATTTGTCAGAAGCAGCACACGGCTGAACAATAATCATTCAGCAACCACAAAACGCACCCAGGGAGTTGGTGCCGTCAGATTTGGATATTAGTCTTTGGTGGCCTCGTTGTAGTAATTAATACATAATGATAATGCAAATGCTAATGAAATTAGCTACGCAATTGCTATTAATATGGTTTAAGCATATCATTATTACTGGCCCACCGCCTCAGTGAAAAAGTCTTCTCTAAATTCAGCCTCTACTCATAATATTCCGTAACACCACGAGTGAACACTTCTAGCTTCACGATGAACGGGAACTGCTGATGCTGCTGTATAATGATTTTGTTTTATAACTCTGAATGATTGTCCCCAATCCAGTGAATGTTCCCAACCAACTAGGTGAATGCCAAGTATCAGACAGCGGGGAACAAAATAAAAATAGATGTTTGTAACTCAGACATGGCCAATGTAGCAGGCTGGAAACAGGTGGGCAGTCCCTACGATGTTCATGTGCTGACCATTACAGCAGGTGATCGCTATTTTCATAAATACAGACACATATCTGTTCATTCTATCATTTCTACCTTTCAGTAGAGTCTGAGAGAATTTTGGGGACATGTCAGGGAGATGTTGTGTCGTGTCGTGAACCTCCCTGTGGCTCCAGGGTGGAGTGGGGGCTGACATCTCTGCTCTGTGGGGCTGCCACAGCTGTATCAGTGACAGGTGACACAAGCCCGTTCCCAACCTTGCCCCAGTTTCCACCCATTTTGTAGTTTCCCCAGTTTCTCCCCTAAGTGTTATCTTTTCTCTCCCCGCTTTTTACTTCCCCCCACTTTTTCTTTCTCTTGGGATCCAGGCTGTGCTCTACTCCCTGTGGGAGCACATACAATTTTGGTAGCATTCTGGGTGTCTGTCTCTTATATGTATATGTTGGTGAAATTGTTTGTGAACGTCTTAGATAAATCTTAGATAATGGGGCAAATTCAGTCTTGAAGACTGTTCTCTTTGACGTGGAAGCGAAGAGAAATAACTGCGTGGGCTCATTTAGGGCAGCAACAAGAGGGCACCGCCACATAATGGGTTACGTAATGGAGCCATGTAATAAAAATAGGTACAGAAACTAGTGTAATTAGATGAAGAGGTCATAGAAATCATCAATTTACACGAAGGTGATATGAGAAACAGGACTTAAAACTTCCAGGAAACCATCTTCCTGGAGATTGTTTGAACCACAAAGAGTGCTTTGCGTTTTCAGCATAATAGCCAAAGGTGCAGAGCCGTGGGCTGCACAGTTCTGGAGACACCGCTGCAGAGCCGCCCTCACTGGAAGTGTGCGGAGATACGTCTCCTGTGTTATCTGATGCTGGGGAAGTAGCCTGAACTTCTGCTCCACGGAACGGACTCACGCGCGCCTCACAAGTGTTCGCGAGCTTTCCTACAGTATAATTGTGGTTGGTGTCTCCATAGGAGGAATGACCAACTTTTTTATTGTTGAAGAAAAGAAAGAGATAACTTTGGTTAGGATTTATCAGATTTTACCCTTAGTGCGTGAAGAGGTGAAATGAAACTTTCCCGTCTCCTCCTGGGGTTGGAAAGTCACCCTGCTTTGCCTTCCTCCCTCTTTTTATCTAAACTCTCCCCCATCCCAGGTGAGTTTAAAAGCTGCTTGCTTTGGACGTGACCCCTGATCTCCCCTGCCACCCCCTTTGCGTGATGTTCTTGCTGTTGGAGACACGCCCTGTCTCTCCTGACAGACCCTGGCTGTCACAGCAGCCCGTCCTCCTATTTGTCATAGCGCTGTGTGGCTTCCCTCCTTCTCACCCCTTTAGTGCTTGATGGAGCGCTCGGCTCACTCTTGCACACAATAGATATTTATGAATGAAATAACAAATGAAGGAGAATGGAGTTGGCAAGCAGTGTTTGCATAGTGATGGCTCCCGGTGGTGGTGAAAGATGGGCTGCCTTAGAGAACAGCTGAGCACCCCTGGCTTCTGGGACCTAGCCTTTGGCATAGCAAAGGAACCCCGTGATGTTAAAATGCCCACTCATGGACTAACACCCTTCAGGGCCCAGGGAAACACTTCACTTCTTATCTTCTTGTGTTCAAATCAGAAGATAACTAAGTGCAGATGTTGTATATGACGGTGGGTTTATTATTGACAAATAAAATATAGGACGTCAAATTAGAATTTCAGATAAACAATAAATAATTTTTTTAGTAAAAATATGTCCCAAGTATACTGTCATTTATGTGTCAATCCCATGTGGGTCTTGCTGCTGTTGTTGTTTGATATAGACTCAGCTCAGGAGAGGTAGCACAAAGAACTCACTAGTGAAATGGTCCATCCTTCTCTCACACGTCGTGACAACATATTCTTACATAATGAATTATCATTTTCCAATAGCTTCAAACATCCACATTCTTGTTTCCCTTTGGGTTTCAATTTGTGGTTTGAGAGGTACTCACACGCCAGTGAATTAGCTTGCTATTCTCAGCAGGAGCTCATGGTACCCAGGAAATATTTTGCGACCTCATATAATTGCTATTATTTTTGAATTTGTATATAGGTGTATTTGAAGTAACATGTGAAGCATGATATTTGAAAAAATAGATTTTTTTTTTTTTTGAGACAGAGCATCAAGCTGTCCCCCTGGGTAGAGTGCTATGGCATCACAGCTCACAGCAACCTCTAACTCCTGGGCTCAAGCAAGTCTCCTGCCTCAGCCTCCTGAGTAGCTGGGACCACAAGCACCCACCACACGCCCAGCTATTTTTTGGTTGCAGCCATCATTGTTGTTTGGCAGGCCCGGGTTGGATTTGAACCCGCCACCTTAGGTATATGTGGCTGGTGCCTTAGCCACGTGAGCCACAGGCGCCGAGCCAAAAATATAGATTTTTGCCTATTGTTTAGACATTGCTTTCTTTCTTTTTTTTTTTTTTTAAAGACCTTGCTCTAAAAAATGATGAAAATAGCAGTGTGAGTGATGGCAATATCTAAAAGTTAAAATATTTTGTAATATTTTCATTTTAAAAATGATATGCAAAATTTACATATTATTTACAAATTTTAGTGCTAATTTAAGAGTATTATAATCCTGCTTACTACCACCTGAATGAAGTTTTTCTTTGCAATGGAAAAAACCGTATTGTCTCAATTGACATTACAGTCAAGGCAATGCAATTTATGTGATGACTTTAATTATACACACATTTGAAGTGAATGTAAAAAGAAACAAATTTTAATGGAATAACCATATCATATTTAATCATGGTAGAACCTCCATAGCTGACCAGCTCCCTGCATTGATCACCTCCTTAAGTCGACCTAATTTTTTTTTTGGCTGGGGCTGGGTTTGAACTCACCACCTCCAGCATATGGGGCCAGTGCCCTACCCTTTTGAGGCACAGGCGCCACCAAGTTGACCTAATTTTTATAGACCAGAAATGCCCTATATGTATGTATCAGTACAGTAGGCCTTGTTCCTTATGTTGGCCACCTCTGAATGCTGACCAGTCTGTTACAGTCCCTTGGGTAGTCAACTTACAGGGGCTCTACTTAATTATATACATTTAAATTTTAGTATTCTGATGAAAATGCTAACTGACCAGCTAAATACCAGACATACTCAATACGATTATTATATTTTTTCTGCCATTAATTGTATGAAAACCATAGCTTCACGTATTTTCTTATGTTCTTATTATAAAGGTATAGTTGTCAAGGGAGGAGGACAAGATATATTATTCAGCAGTTTATTAATTTGATTTACAACATATAGGGATTTAGACATAGGCAAGGGAACTCTTTGCATCTTGTCCTGGCCCCATAGGTGTTCGGGGGGCCAGAGCCCAGCGCTGTGGCTTCTTCTCCCTCAGCAGCTGGAAAATGCTGAGCTGAGTCCCTGGAGCCCTGGAATTAAGTGGCATTTACTTCCTCAGCACTTTCCCTCAGTAAAGTTCAAAGACACCTGTGCTAGTCTACTTGGGCCACCATAGCCAAACATCAGAGCCTGGGTGGCTTGCGCAACACCCAGCATTGGCCTCCACACTCAATATAACATAAGCTTGTGTTAGGGCTCGGGGGAGAATTATCTTGGGTTTTGCTAAAGAAAATATATTTAAGACTTGGGTACGCATTCCTTGTTTGGAATTGTGTTAGACAATTACAGAAATGTGTTGTCCCACAGTTCTGGAGGCCAGAAGTCCAAAATCAAGACACTGGCCGTGATGGTTCCTTCTGAGATGATGGAAGAAGGATCTGTTCCAGGGCCCTCCCTCGGCTTCTGTTGTTTCTCTGGCAGTCGTTGGTACAAATCTGCAGTCCCCACCCCCAGGGCTGAGGAGTGGGACTGGTCTGCGGCCCATTAGGAACTGGGTCACTCAGTGGGGGAGCAGATGACACCTTCTTTACAGCTGCTCCCCATCCCCGGCAGCATCAACAGCACTTGAGCCCCACCTCCTGTGGGATAAGCAGGTGCAGGATCTAGGTCACCTGCTCCTTATCAGGCTCTAACCCACTCACCACCCCTTGTCCCTGGCAAATTGACTTCCACGAAACTGGTCCCTCATGCCAAAACTGGTGTAGATGAATCACCAGATAAATCTGGTGAAATTTTCATATCAAATACTACACAGCTTTTAAGGAAAATGAGTCAGAGCTATAGCCTTGACTGGGAGGAATTTTTCTAAATTCTTTCTGAGAGAGAAAAGGAAGTCGTAGAGAGGTGTTTGTAATGTGATCCCATCTTTATTGAAGACAATGACAGATCCATATGGATAGATGAATGTGTGTCTGCATTGAATCTTGTGAGCGTGAGAAGCGCATAGGAAGATGCGAATTATGTTGTTAACAGGATTTAATCTGGTCAGGTGGGCTGATGTGGGGGGCACCGGTGGAAGAGGGGAAGAGAGATGTCCCCCCAAACCCATATCCATATAATCACATATAAATATTCATATTAAAATGTTTGTTCATGTGAATGTGTATAAAATTATAATTTTGTACTTCTGCTTTTTAGGAAAATTTTACTCTATGACTCAGGATATTCTAATAGTATGTGATTTACTTTTTAATGGAGATGAAGGTACAGTTGCCCGCCAACTGCCTTTGGAGAAGAGTCATAGGGTTTTCATGTCTCACTGCCAGGCAGACGTGGTGAGCTATACTTGAATCCCCCTGTCCCAGTCAGATCTCTGATTTGTGCAGCAGAATGGGGAGAGTCTGCCTCTCTGCCCAAGCCAG
The DNA here is from genome assembly GCF_000181295.1 of Otolemur garnettii. NCBI lineage: Eukaryota > Metazoa > Chordata > Mammalia > Primates > Galagidae > Otolemur > Otolemur garnettii. Next base: position 473,910 of record NW_003852506.1, read on the forward strand.
GCCTGTGTCTTCACAGAGAAGGAGTGTTTCTGTCCCTGGGGTTACAGGCCACCGCAGACTCACCCGCTCCGTCCCCTGTGGTCACTTGGCTAGACAAAAGCAGCTCTTTTCTCATAGCACAGGGCCTCCTGTCCTGCAAACTTAGCCCCTTCTGTTGGGTGTTACTAAGCCGTGAGTCTAAATATGGCACATGGCAGTTGGATGGAAATCATTTCCAGTAAAAGAGGATGTTTCCTCAGCAGTTTTCAGGCTGGCGCTGACTCAAGCATCCTCCAGGGAGCCCATTTAACTGGTCAGAAGGGAGACAGTGAAAAGGCATTGAGGGATCCTGTAACAAGATGCGTATCCTGTGCGGGAGGCCCCCGGGACTCGGACCACTGGCTCCCGGGCTCACTGGGGAGGGTTCACTGACACCGCTGAGGAGGATTTCGCCACAGCATGTGTGTTCTTCGCTCATGGGTTTAAAGATGCTGTCGTACTGCTTGCAGCTTTTTGGGGAAGAGCTTGGAAGGTGAGATGTGGCACTCAAACAGTATTAAAGGTAACTAGTACCTGAATCACCATGTCCTCAGAGGGACAGAAGTGAACTGAAGATGTAAAAGGAGAGATGAAAACATACAATAGGTATTTGGGGAAAATACCCTGTCCTAAAGGGAAACAATACTTTTATTAACAGGTGTACGTTTTTGAAAATCAGCGTGGGAACAACATGAACTGTACAGTGCAAAAATGGTTTACCTTAGGGGTAGGTGGGGTCTGCGTGGTATAGAAAAACAAGTGATTCTTAGAAGAGTGAAGAGTCACAAACCTGCAGGGCTAATACTGGTAAACTAAGATGGAGCTTCAGAGAATGCTAGGAAAACCAGTTCCCTGAATTCCATGGGCTTCAGGATCTGGGATCACTCTTTGGGCCTCCAGTGGCTCCAGTGGCTCCAGTGGCTGGTCTACGGCCATAGAAGTTACATTGTTAGAATGAATCCTGGATGCACAGACTCCTCACGGCTGGAATTCTGTTTCATTGGGGTTCATTCCTGTTCCCAAATACTCATTTTTCCCCAACATTTGTTTATGTAAATCTTTAGGGACGCCACTTCCAAGTATTGGAATGTCAAGAATGAGAAAATACATTTAAAAAATGAAAGATATGCTAAAAATGTAATTTTTAAAGGGTCTGAACAAAACTGCAATTACTTAACCAAAGAACAATTTGACTAACCACAGCTGCAGAGTTCTCAGAGTATTTATGCACGTGTGTTGTCAACGAATGTGCCCTAGGCAAGGACCCTGGGGACAGAGTCTTTTAGTTAGTTAGTTAGTTAAAGTCTAAAACTTTCTTCCTCAGAAACAGAAATTGTAAATTTTAGTACTGTGGGATTTTTAAAAAAGTCATTTGAAGTATTTTTCCTTGAAAACAGAAATATTTTTAGGTGCAACCAATTGCCCTTAATCATGGAAGTATTGCCATGTTTGTGTTTGGGCTGCTGACTGCTTTTACACTTAGTTTTTTAGGCTCTGTTTTGATTCTAAAGGGAGGGGCCTTTATCCTTGGGATAACTCTCAAGGCTTTTCCTATGGGTGTCAAGGTCAAAGATCCTTGGAATGACCTTGAGTTGGTGCTTTCTGTACATGGTCCCAAAACCCACAGGGATGTGGAGGCCTGGAGGAAGATCCACACCTGCCCCAGAAGAATTGGAAGAGTTTGTGTATAGAGCAGTTGTGGTAGAGTGAACCCATCCTATCACTGGCACTCCAGCCTTGGAGAACACAGCTCTGAGAAAAGATGGTGGCCTTGAAGGCTCTCTCGATAAGAGGCTTCCTAGGAATTTCCATGAACCTGGGGCTCCACTGTCTCAGCAGGGCATTCTCTGCACCCAGTGGGCTGAGCAGGCAACTGTACCTGGCAGCCATGATCCTGGGTGTGGCAGCCTGTGGATCAAAGAGATTGCTACAAGGAGGGAAGGTTTGCAGGAGGCTGACAGGACAAAGGAAGAACTGGCTATGCTTCTGTTGGTTGGAGCTTTGTAGAAAGCAGTAGAACAGCACAAAGAGTAGTCCACCATCCTCCCCCTTCCTTTTTGTCTCCCCCTCCTCCCCCTGCCCTGTATGGCGAGGCTAATAATTGTACCCACTTTGTAGGGTCCAGAGGGATGATTAAGTGAGTTAATCTGTATAAATCTTATGACAGTGCCTGGTGTACCACCACACTAAACTAAATGTTGGTTAAATAAAAATAAACTAAAGAAACATGGAAATAGGCTTTGGGGTAACGGAGACTGGTTTCTAACCATGGCCACTGAAAAAAATGTCACTGCGTCAAAAGTTTCTTCTTGGCTAGACCTTGATCTTTGGACTGCCATGCTTGTCTTTGCATTGTCCGATTGGGCAACAATCCTTCTAAGTTAGTTTAGCTGGAAACCCTCACCACTGATGTCTGATCACCCTCATTTTCTATTTGAGTTCCTCATGCTCCACCATTTCCCAGGTGACATTTGCTTAACCTGGTCTGCCTTTGGCAAGACTCCTGATGGGCTGGTTTGACTGGAATCCCCCTTACTTCTGATGTTTCTTCTTAGCAATTGTCTATCTATTTTTTTTTTTTTTTGAGACAGAGCCTCAAGCTATCCCCCTGGGTAAAGTGCTATGGCATCACAGCTCACAGCAACCTCCAACTCCTGGGCTCAAGCGAGTCTCCTGCCTCCGCCTCCCAGGTAGCTGGGACTACAGGCGCCCTCCACAACGCCTGGCCATTTTTTGGTTGCAGCCATCATTGTTGTTTGGCAGGCCCAGGCTGGGGATTCGAACCTGCCACCTTAGGTGTATGTGGCTGGCGCTTTAGCCACTTGAGCTACAGGCGCCAAGCCCAATTGTCTATCTATTGACCTCCACCACATTCTCAGTTACAATTTTCCATTTGTCTAGGCTATATTTGAACTTGAGCCCAGTCTCTACCCCCATTGCAAATTTCTGTCCCAGTGGCCCCTATACCTGTTGTGATAGTCCCTTGTGGAATAAAGTCTTCCTTGCTGTCTTTCACAGATGCCATGGATGCTTTTTTTCTTTAACACCGCTGTGTCTCAAGTCTTAGTTTTCTTACCTAGAAAGCAGGGTTTGTGTGATTTCCAAGTTCTTAATATCCCCCATGCCTGCTATATTTTGTTGTTTGACTCCCATCCAGGCTACTTCTCATGGCTGCTGAGTTAGTTACTCTTCATTTGTCCTGGGTGGAAGGTTCTAACACAGATAAACCAGTTTCAAAACCATCACATTCAGCATCTCAAAGCAAACCTAAGCTTTAGTAAAAGTATTTGTATCCTATCTGTGTCTTAGTGCAAATAACGACAGAGTCACTATATTGGGTTCTTCATTTCTTTGTGAATGTTAATTGGTCTAAAGTAAAATTTTAAATTATTTGGTTTGATTATAAATTAAGTATGTTTGTTTAAACAATGTACAAATATAAAATATTCCTCATATAATCAAGTCAGACATATGCACATGTAACATTCATCTCTTGGTCCACATAAATCTGTGTATTTTATTAAGTTTTTTATCTCTTCTGGACCTCTCAAAGTGTAGGGAACTGGCTTGGGCATCACATTTTATTTTCCATGGGACTAGCCCTAGATTTTGAAATACAGTAGAACCTCTATAAATTAACCACCATGGGACTGTAACAAACTGGTCAACAAACCAAGGTGATTACCATAATGAAGCAGGCCTGCTGGACTGACATGTCCATGTGGTGCATGTCTGGTCACTAAGGAGGTGGTCAGTGTAGGGAAGTGGTCAGCTATGCGAGGTCTACTGTGATTTCCAAGGTTGAGAGAGAATTCTAGTTAATAAAAACGTTAATCCTTCTAATGATTAGCTGTAGGTTCTGCTTCTATGTTCTAGTGCTGTCTTTCGAATATTCCATTTCCTAAGAATATTTTCTTTCCATGCTGAGGCAGACCGTGGGTGAAGCAGTGATGTTTCAGTTGAAATAATGGACAGGCCATGGTGTGAGGTACTTGGATGTCAATACGTCCTGTATGTCACGCATAGCACCACTGGAACCTTTCTGCTCTTCAAACCACTAATGGATTTTTAATATGTCAGAAGAAAGGATGCTAACAAATAGGGTTGAAGGCTGTTTAAATTTTATTTTAAAGGAGAGCATGAAGGATTCAGTTTCATTATTGATAAGAAATCTGTTTAGTCACAAAGTCTAGAGTTGGAGTGCCTGGAATGATAACAATATTATTGAACACTAGCATATTGCCTGTTGAAAAAATATATAGTATGGAAAAGTGAAAATTCTTGTATGAATTTGTAAGTGCAGAGCTTAAAGGCTATTAGTCTATCAATCAGGGCACATGAATGTAATTATGCAGCATTTATATTGCTTGTGTGCTTTCATCTTAAAAATCACTTCTTTGAACAGCGCTGTGATGTCAGTGGTGACCATTTACAGTTTCCAGACATTCTCAAACTACGGCCCATGGGCCACATGCAGCCCACTTAGGACATTTATTCAGCTCACCAGGTGTTTTTGCCACTGCTGCCTGTCCTGCTTAGCATCTGACTCATCCTGGGGCCCACAGTCCGGCCCTCCAATGGTCTGAGGGACAGTGAACTGGCCCCGAGTTTAAAAAGTTTGAGGACCCCTGGTTTACACCAACCAGAGGAAAGTTATTGGTAAAAGGTGGGAATAGTCACAGCATTGAAGGTGTAGAAATTAAGAATTCCTGGAAATAATTTAGAGCCTCTCTCTTGCAGTCTAAGTAAAATGATCTTAATGTCCCACATGTTTGCCTTATTTGATTCTTAAACCATAACAGGAGGAGAGAGTCTTTACAATCCCCAACCCCCAGACACACCAGTGTGTGAACTAAAACCCCTCCCCATCTAGGTCTTTAGACTCCAAATCTGGAGCTCTTGGCCCAGAGCTGCTTCAGGTGTCGCGGGATGCCAAAGAAGGGATTTTGACCGCTGCCATGTGGTTGGTCTCTCTCATCATCTCTCACTGGGGAGTCATAGACATTTGCTGTCTTTTTCAAGGCTTGAGATCCCGGATAGCAAATTCAATGTGATTGCCAAATGTTGAGTATTCTCCTCACATATGACATGTTATGTTACAATCGTGATATAATAAAATGCTCAGGGACCGTGTCTTAGATACGTACCTGCGAATGGACAGAGGTTATAAACAGACATTTATCCTCCTGGCTTGTCCCGGGAGCTCCCCAGTGATGTGCTTATTGAGATGCTCTGATAGAGGGAAATTCTCTGGCCTCCCTCAGGACTTTGCCAGCCATTGTCCCAGAAGCCTGTGGAGCTAACCGGAGAGAAGGATGTGGTGAGACCCCCAAATGGTCTTGAGGGGAAAGACGAGGAGCAAGAACAGAACATTCAAAGGGACTGCCAAGTCCAAGGACTTTGGAAAAAGCATTTAAAGCATTGGTGTATGAGACATCTGGGTGGGTACATAAGTCATCTTATTTTATATTCATCTGTGTGTATTCCTGTTAATTACTGACAATGAGTTAAGATCTGTAAGAACTGAAAAACTGCATCTTGTTTGGACACCTGCTCTTGACCTTGCTAGTGTAAGTCAAAACGCAAGAGGGAAGCTGGCATTTATTGATCACTTACTACGGGATGGGTGCTTTATATCTACTTTAGATCACTAAATACTCATGGCAAGCTAATAAGATGGTTAATTTTTTAGACCTTTTTCCAGGTTATGGACTGAGTTCAGAGGGGTCAGAAATATGACAATGATTATACACATATTACATGGCAAAGCTGGTTACAGGAAAGTCTGTGAATGATAATTATTGCATGTCACCCCCTCCCCCAGTGGATTTTCATGCTGTCTCTGGGAGGGGAAGTTGCATTTTCTAATAGGGCTCATACTTAATAATTGGAGAAAAATGGCAATTCAGGGAAAGGTCTAAGTCTGCATGTAGATTAAAACATAATCATATATTTAAATAGAATTGCCAAATGTGTAAGGCAGTGATTTCTGTGGATGTCAATAAAAAATATTTTGTTTTCAGACGGGTTCTGTACCCCTAAGTGGTTGCACAAGTTCTTCCCAACACAAAATAAGGCATGGCTTATTGTACCTCAGAAGAAGTTCGTTTTCACTCATCCCCACACTTAAAAATAGTATCTTATGAGGAAGTACACTGTGTTTTAGTATAAAAATCTCATTAAGGGCAGCACCTGTGGCTCAAAAACGGTAGGGTACTGGCCCCATACGCTGGAGGTGGCGGGTTCAAACCCAGCCCCTGCCAAAAAAAAAAAAAAAAAAAAAACAAACTCATTAAGTCAGTTCATTTTGCATTAGTTGACATTTTAGGACTTTCTGATAAGGAATCAATGGTTTTCACACCAGAATTCTCATTTGAAGTAGTCATCATCAATTTTTCTTACTTTAAAAGTTCATTAATGGAAAGTGTTGATCAAGCCCTTGCAAGTTGGTGAGGTACTGGGAGAGAAGAGGGATTTGTGGGAAAATAAAGTGGGTATATATTATTGATGTTTTTCACTTTGAGGAATTTCCTGACATTTAGAAAAGGGCTTTGTCGATAAGTGCATTTTTTTTTTTTACTTGAATATTGGATGGAAAAAGAACTTAAGAGGAGAGTTCGTAGCCCATGCACTGTGGTTTGTACCCTAATATTCTCAAAAACTTCCTTAATACCTCTTCTCCACAGTTATCAAAGTAGATGAGTCTTTCTAACTTAAGATGTTACAAATATAAAATTAATAAATACATAGTTTATGCTACCTGTACCCAATGGTAAGACTAAATTACGCATTAAAAAAAAAAATAGCAACCAGAGACTCTTGTCATAGCTTTTGTTGAATAGTATTTGAGAAATTAGGATTTAAACAATGGCCAAATATATGTACATTGTATTTAGGCAATTTTTCAGTTTGTTTTAATTTTAATGTAATTAATTTACTTTTTTTTTGTTGTTGTTGAGACAGAGCCTCCCTCTGTTACCCTGGGTAGGGTGCCATGGCATCATAATAGCTCACAGAAACTACAAACTCTTGGGCTCCAGTGATCCTCTTTCCCTAGCCTCCGCAGTAACTATGGGCGCCCACCATGATGCCCTGCTTAGTTTTCCGATTTTTATTAGAGGATGGGGTCTCACTTTTGCTAAGGCTGGTCTCGAACTCCTGGGCTCAAGTGATCTTCCCACCTTGGCCTCCCAGAGTGCTGGGATTATAGGCATGAGCCACTGTGCCTGGCCCAGTTTGTTTTAATTTTTAAAAAGTGATAAAAATTTCTAGCTTCCAGTAGTTTCTAATGCCAAACAGCCCCAGGGAACTTCAGGGCTGCTTAACACTTAGCCCTTCTGGAAATGTTGAGCAGCTCAGAGACTTTCAAGCTTCCTGCTCTTACATCATTCGTATTAACCTTTGATCCAATTTCCAGTGCAGGTATTAGCCATGTTAAAAATTAGCCGTGCTGGAGCCAATCCCTCTCCACATCAAGATCTCCAGTGGGGACGTGAACCCTTGCCGAGAGTCACTCACTTGTCCTACCTGCCCAGCTTCCTCCTTCACCTGAGCACAAGCAAAAAAAAAGAGTTAGTAAAATAAATATTTTCAATCTGCTTTATTCATGCCAGGGCCTACTGTATCAAAACAGATCAATTTCCTTCTGGTCATCCTAGTGTTTTTCAAAGTTACACTGACTTTGTTAGGGGTTTGAGGGCACCTACTCTTACTTGAAGGGGTTGCTGCATCCAGTTACGATTTGGCTCCAAGGAAACTCACATTTCTTTAAAACTCTTGTTTTATACACATTAATAGACTCTATAAGAGAACTTTTAAAGAATATTTTGAGCAATACCTACAGTGTGGAACATTCATTCCCAGGACCACTTTGCAGGGGGAACACTTATTACTGTGTTTGAGTTCTACAATTGATACTTTTTATATTCTCCCTTCTTGATGTGTGTCCCTTCCACCGGTTACTTTGCCTCTCTGAGGGCATTGCCTGGAACTTACCAGAAACACAGACTCTCAGACCTAGTTCATCAGAATCTGTGTTTTAACAGGATCCCTGGGTGTCTTTTGTACACAATAAGGTTTGAAGGGCACTGTTTTATAGTTCCTCTATATTACTGTCACACCATATTTAGCCACTGCTTTTACCTGTCAATGTTTGAGGTCATTGCACTCACCGTAATGCCATGTAATTCCCAACTGTACTTCCTAATGACGATGTCATTCTTTGGCACGGTTACCACTGGCCCAGGTGGATGGAATTTTAATAGACTGTTCCAGTGTTTACCTTGTGTAACTTGTAACACCAAGTCAAGCTGACCGCAGAGGTCACCACTTTCCGCTATGGGAAACCACTATCGAAATGTCCCAGTTAAAGCAAATACTTGGTATTGATAACAGCCTTTGGGGTTTGGTGATGGCTTCTTGGGAGTCTTGACCATCCTGATGGCTTGTGCCAAACTTTGAACAAATGAGACTGTGGCTTCTTAAGTATTACCAGTGCTGTGGACAGTTTTTAGTGTAACCTGTCATGCTGAATAATTCAACCAAAGCAAGGTCTCGGCTCATCTACCCAAAAATAATTTCAGTGAAAGTGTTTCTCTTTTCACAGGAAGAGGATGGAGAATGTGTCATTGTTGGTATTAACCAACTGAGGTACAAACCATTCTTTACTCAGTGGCACCACCACAAAGTATTTGGAGATCTGCCTCCGCCCACAAACTACTTAATGGGAAAAAAGTCATTTGCTGCCAACCCACTGTCTGATTCTGACTTTTTATGACTGTACTTCTCTGCCTGGTAATATGGGTGTAAATGTGGCCTCAATTCCCTCCTCTGCTTTTTGTCCCTCTCAGCCAGGGCACCTGTGAGGTTAGACCTTTAGGCTCTTGAAACCAATGTGCCCATTTTGATTGAACATGAGCTCAGCAACGCTCTGCAGATGTTTCTGTTTGCTTCTCAGTAGATGTCTGAGCTTGTTCTTGAGCTTGGAATGGCTTTTTGCCACCCTGGGAGTGAATTTTTGCCTTTCTTGCTGACATTTTAAGTAGACCATTGGGTGTGGGCCGCTATTTCATTTCCCAACCTGCTCGGTACAATTACACTAAAATATTACAAACTCTGTTTGTGGAAAGGGTGAGGGTTTTGGCTCCAGAGCCTAAACCTCTCCGGAGGACAGTGTGAGACCAAGCAGAGAACAAAAGCACCGACCTGATGGCGGGATTGTGGGTGAGTCCGTGGAGGTCTGGGCCGCCTGGTCAATTCCTGTCAGTGCCTGGAGAGCGCCGCGCATTTCCAGGACTCAGCCCCCTTGCTGAGAAGGTCCCTGCCATGTGGACAGAGTTTCCCAGAAAGAGATGGCAGGAGGAACCGAGGGAGGGTGATTTTTATTTCACGGGAACGCTTTGGCAAAATTCATGTTCACAAGGTCTTTTTCTCATTCTGCCACCATGATGTTAAGTTGTCACTGAATTTTACAATGGTTTATTCTTACCTTTTTCTTTCCTAAGTCTGACTGATAGCTGCAAGAAAGATGTGATGAGGAGATGTCCTTGCAAGCATGGCTGAGGGAGATGAGCAGCCCGGCTTACATTCCTCAGGGTTTACCAACCCAGGGTGGAGTAACTCGAGTCTGGTGTTAGGGTTGTTGAATATGATCATCTGTGACCTTTGAATGACTTGTTTCCATAACATGTGAACCCATTGGAGTGGCATTCTCTGACCAAGGAAGGAAAGGACAAAGATATAACATGAAGGTGATGACATCAACAGTTATTTAAAAAAAAAAAGTTCCTATAAAAAGTTGTATCTGTTTCCCTTCAAATTGTTTCTATCCTGGGATATTGTTACTCCAGGGTAATTTGCTTCCACTGTGGAAAGGGAAATAATTTGAGTCAAGGTGGAATTTCACCCAGGGTACAGCCCTCGCCAGGGGTGGGGAATTCTGAAGGAAGACGTCACTACGGTACCATCCAAGGGAGAGAGGGGTTTTGCAGTAGTTAGAAAACATCTATGCACACGCATGCATATATCACGGAAATAAAATGATTTGGTTCTGAATTAAATGGACAGCTGGTAGAAATGCAAATTCAAACTACACTGAGATACCAGTTCTCGTCTGTGGGATTGGTAAACATCCAAAAGCTTGACAGTGGACTCTGACTGTGAGGCGGGGGTGGAGGGGGGATCACTTGAACCTTGCTCATGGGGATGCTGTGGGACACAACACCTGTAAAGGGGGACTTGGCGACATCGCTGAAGAGTACTTGGGGATTTGTTCTGTGAACCAGCAATGCTATGTCAGAAAGACAATCTTAAAGATAGTGCCACAGTATTGTAGGATATTTGTAGTAGATTGTATATTTATAATCAGAAAAGTCTGGAAGCAACCTAGATGTCCATCAGTGGGTCCGTGGGTTGGATACATTGCAGTGCAGCCATACGATAAAGTAGATACAGAAAGGCACGAGGACGATACCCCGTCACAAAGGAATCTTCTAGATACACTGGTGAGAGGAAGCAGAGTGTGTTTAGCATTCTGTGTGAGAAAGGAGGAGAAATACCAATAGAGAGCCACACATGTTTAGATTTCAAAAACTTGTAGAATGATAAATGAAGTATTTTTAAAAGTGGAGGCAAAAGACACTAGACCTTTCTGGATAGGTTGTGTGCATCTGACTTTGGAACGAGGTGGCTAGTTTATATTTTAACCAAACAGGAAGCAACAAAAAGAAAATAAAACTTAAAAAGTGCAGATACAATGAAACAAGCAATTCCAGCTCTGTATCAAGTTGATGATAAAAAGCACACAGGAAAAAAAATTGTTTCATGTGACAGCCTAGAAATGTATCTGTACAGCCCACGTGGGACACGCCCTGAGGAGAGGCACACGGAAAATAGTCCCCTCCGTTCTGCAGCTTTCTTTGTAGTAATAATATCACTATTGCTTTAAGACAATCATAGAGATAAACATATCGGTATATTGTAGGGCAAGAAAATAAGTAATTTTGTTAATAACATAAGGAAAGATTTTCAGTAGAGAGATAGAAAATCTATGAATCAAGGAAAAATCCTGGACTTTTTAATTTGAATTTAAAATGTCAGTGAACCCATCATGTCTTTTTTTTTTGTGTGTGTGTGCAGTTTTTGGCTGGGGCCGGGTTTGAACCCACCACCTCTGATATATGGGGCTGGCGCCCTACCCCTTTGAGCCACAGGCGCTGCCCACCCATGATGTCTTTTTATTTCTAAACATATGTATTTGTTAGCTTCCCCAGACTGGAAACCTCGCAGCGTCTCTCAGAAGGTCAGAGGACAAACACAGTGGGGTGGCCACACGTTGCAATGCTGCTCGGGAACAAAAGGAAGGAGCTGCCAGGCCACACAGGGACTGGGACGGAGCTGAGAAACTCGGAGTGGAAGAAGTGGGGAAAAGTCACATTTTGTGTAACTCCATTCACACCATGTTCCAGGCAAGGCAACACTGAGGCAGAGGGTGGGCCTGTGGTCACCTGGGTTGGAGCTTGAAAGGACGGGCCGTGAGAAGGCACAGGGTTGTGTCTGGGATGACAGGAATGTTCTATGTCTTCACAGGAGTGTGAGTTTCATAACTATGTATTTTTCAAGATTAGTCAAATTTGTGTTCCTACGGGCAGAGAGAAGGGGAAGTCCTAATGTTTAATAGCAGAGTAGGGTGGCTACAGTTAACAACAGTGTATTGTATATTTCAAAATAGGTAGAAGAGCGGGCTTGAAATATTTCTACCATGGAGAAAGGAACAATGCTGGAGCTGATAAAGTGTCCTGAGTTGGTCACCACACATTCTATGCCTGTGACAAAATACCATGGACCCTGTAAATAGGAACAAAAATTATGTAGCAATGAAAAAATGTTTAAAGCTTTATGTTTGAAATGTGTGCTTTGAGTAGTGTATGAATTATACCTTCAGACATTTGATTTAAAGAACGAAGAGTGACTAGGACAGGAGGGAAAGGGGGCTGGGTGAGGAGCTGTCCACACCCATCTGGAGCTCTCCCTGTACATCCAAGAATTTGTCCAGTACACAGTGGGCAGGGGAGCGAGGAGCGGGGCCAAGAGCAACATGCACATCCTGTCTGCCATCAAAGGTCAGGTCTGGTGCCTCCGATTGCTTAAGAATGAGCAATCAGGAAAAAAGCCACCCACAGCCACAAAGGTGCCATTAAACATTATGTCAAATGAGGGGAATGGAACAGCTTATTAAAAACCTGTCTCTGAAAAAGGTACCCTAGTCAAAAGATTTAAAATTGTGAAAACAGCTGTCTGTTGGCTGGAACAGATGGTGGGGAGACGAGGTCTCCCTTAAAAACAGGGTCAGGATGCCTCGCAGGGAGAAGGGGCTGCCGTCTCATTCTGCAGGTGGAGGCGCATTTCTGAACCTGTCCAGGGAGGACTGTAAGAAGCTTTGACAACAAATTAAGGACTGGAGATTTTTTTTTCTTCTTGCAGGCACTGGTTTTCTTTCTTTCTTTTTTTAAACTCAGGAGAGTAACATGATCAGACGTTTGGTATTGTTGGGTTTTAATTGAGGGAGATTACCCCGGTGATGGCAGGCAGGCAGGTGCAGTGAGGGAAGAGAGGAACACAGCAGTGCTGGGGGTGATGACGCTCTAAGCTGAGACAGGGAGACAGGGGCCGAAAGGTGAGCTGGACTGGAGGGAATTTCTGAGGTGATAGGGAAAGGAACCACATGCCAGAGTGGGTATTTGTGTGAATAGATGAAATGGGAGATGAGGGTGGTGGGAAGGAAGATGAAGGAGGAATAGGGAAACCAATGATGGCTTCTAGCACGGACCCTTTCAGTACATAGTGGCTTCATTGACAGAAACTTCTAGAAATAAAGAGGAAACACAGGTTTGAAGGGAAAAATAATGTGTCCTGGTTTAGAAACTTGAGTTTGACTTACCTGTGGGATATGCATGGGTTAACAGCTGGTTGCATAATACCAGGTTTTTTATGAGCAATTCTGTTTAGGGAGATATATTAGACTCAAATAGATCCAAGCCTGCATTATACCAAGCGGTTTCATAACAGACTTCTGTAGTGTTTGCCAAAAAGTTCATTTTCATTTTCAGCATTTTAAGGATCATCTTTGTGTAACACCATTCCAGAAAGTGACTTAGTTCTTCATATTTCTTAAGTCTTTGGGTTTAAAATCTCCAATTCAACTTCATTATTCAATCCCTCATAAAAAGTGTTGCGTGGTTAGTATGGGCAAGACACTGTGTTCAGTGCTGTAGGAAACATGAGGAGTACAAGAACTACGTCTAGGTAGAAATTAACAGCAGGCACCCCAAGAGGACACTGCCCAGAAAAAGCAATGTGGGTATCCTGTCGAGTGCTGAGACGGACCTGCTGGGAGCTAAGTTTGTGCTTCGCACTGACTCCAGAGGTGCTGCCTTGAAATGTGCCTCAGGATTGAATACTCATCTACGTGTGACAACAGATTCTGCAAAGAGGACTCAGAGCGGAGAGAACGGCTCTGGGGAGTCCCAGGGTGTTTGTTGAGGCCTAATTACCTGGACTTTCAACTGCCCGCACCTCCTCCCTCTCTTCGTCTCCTGGATTCATTCCATTGCTTTGCAGACAACTCGTGCTTCAGATCGGCATGGTAGAAACTTGCAGAGAAGGTAATTAAGTGACTGTTAAGGGAATATCTTTTAGGCTTTATGGTGTAGGACGCCTGTCTTAATTGGGAGGTCCTTATTCGGGAAATCCACTCCTTCAGGAAGCGCTCACAGAACTGATTTAGCCCTAATGATATTTAATGGCAGCAGCTAGAATTTAATGGGGCTGATAATTTCATGTAATTAGGGGCCCTTCATAAGTGTTAATGCCCCTGAGTGGCACTGCATTTGGGCCTCTGTCTGAGGCAAACACATGTTTCCTGCCTGTGTCTCCCCTTCTCCATCTCCCTTAGTGATGAGAAGATCTGAAAAGCACACAGGGATCCAGACTGCTCTGAGTGAGCATCTTTGGTTCTCTGAAAAGATGCCTCTGGGGAGGTGAGGCTTCTTGGAGGAAGGATTACCCTGGTTCAGTCCCAGACAACATTTCAGTCTAGACTTCTCTTTTTCCTTTATAATAAATTAAAAAACCCTAACCAATTTAAATGATCCTAGCATAGAAATGGGCATATAGTAATTAGGGAATAAACTAATTTTAATAATAACTGGCATATCTAAATTAGAATGTTGGGGTCCAAGGTGCTGTTTTTCTAAATATCACACCCATAGTAAGTTATAAAAATCAAAAGAGCTACACTAATTTTATAGCACCACTTCTGACACCAAATACACAGAATTTTCTCCCCCCAGACCAACCAGTTGTCCAAACCATATCTTTCAATTTAATTCTGACACTGATTTCCTGGACTTAAGGTAGATCTCATCAGTTAAGGGCTCAGTCCCACCAGACTGGTCCCCACTCCCGGCCCCAGTCAGCAGCAAGTCCCAGGTTTGTACCTGTCCCAACTCCAGGCCCCAGCAAGTCCAAGTTTACACCCGTACTTCTGATCATGTGGCTGTAAGTTGGGGCTTCTGCAGACCTCTCCTCAAGAGTGATGATTTGCTAGAATGGCTCACAAACGCAGGGAAACACAATGCTTACTGCTACAAGTTTATTACAAAGAACACAACCCTGGAGCAGACAAAAGGAAGCAAAAAGCAGAGCATATTTGCTTCCTCTGGGGCACCACCCTCCCAGTACCGTGATGTGTTCATAAACCTGGAAGTTCTCTGAAACCTGTAGTTTAGAGGCTTTATGACATGGGCACGATTATGTAAATCCTTGGCCATTAAAGATTAACTGAATTGCTAACCTCTCTGGAGGCAGGTGGGTAGCAGGGGGTGGGTTTGAAAGTTTTAAGCCTTTTTTATGCCTTGGTCTTACCCCTAATTCTAAAGCTATTTAGGACCCCTTGGCCATCAGTCATCTTGTTAGCATTCAAAAGGACGCCCTATCACTCTGGAAATCTCAGGGGTCTTAGAAGCTCTTATGTCAGAGACCAAACATTATAACAAAAGATGCTCCCATCACCCCATCACTGAAGAAAGTAAAAGGTTTTAGGAGCTACTAGGCACTGAATGTTTGCCTGTTCTCTCCCCCAAACTCATATAATGAGATCGTAATCCCTAACGTGATGGAATTAGGAGGTTAGGCCTTTGGAAGTTGATCAGTCACGGAGGGAGAGTCCTTGTGAATGAGACTGGTGCTCTTGGTCTTGCTTTCTCTCTCTCTGCTCTCTGCTCTCTGCTCCCTGAGGACACAGCAAGAAGGCAGCCAGCTGAGAACCAGGCAGCAAGCCCTCAACAGGCCCTTCCAGCCTTAAATGGTGTTGAAGCCACCCAGGTTATGGTAATTTGTTTTTGCAGCCAGAGTGACTGAGACAGGAATTGAGATGGAGACTAGTTGTACATTTCTTATTATATCATAGTATTACAAACAGGAATATAATTAATTATACATGGATGTGAATGTTTGCTTTGGGAAATTCCATCACATGTGAAAATTAATTTTCCATGTTATTAGGGAAGGCAAGAAGTGATGATGACATCAGACACCCCCTGGGCCTCTCTATGCCGTTGCTCCGCAGAGAGCTGGGCACGCACCTTCACCTCAACTGCGAGACAAGATACGCCTTTCATAGGGTTTGTTGAAATCTCTGCAATAATGCTGGTAGTGTTTAATAAGTTGCTTGTTCTCTTTTCCTGTGAAGAATTGTAAAAACATAGTTAAAGAATGGATCTGCTACCCTGTATCAGGTCTGTGTGTTCTGCACAGCTGCCTTCTCTGCCCAGAATCATCCCGTAGGTGCTTTGACACAGCCAGACTGTTGCTTCAGAAGTTACTGGGAGAATCTAACTGGCCCTCTGCGTCAATAAAGCTCAGTAGTTAAGCTTGTCAGCAGGTCGGCATTTTACGAGGATGCGACATCCATGACTGGGCCACCTAATGAGGAATGTGGAGTGCACTTCGTCGGGTTACCACATTTTCACAGGTTAAAGGCCCAGATGGGACACTGAGTGATGCTCATGTCACTACGAATAATGCTTGGCATTGCTACTTGTCATCATGTGGTTTTTGGAGTTTCCTGTTCCTTGATGTCATAAAACCCAAGATGAGCAAGACTGACTTGAGAACCTGGACTTTTCCTGGAAGTTAGCGGTGATAATAGCACTGTTTTTCTTTTGCTTTAACTGCATTTTAAGTAATTTTGCAAAATTTCCATTGGAGTTTTAGTTATTGATAAATGTGGGCACCTGCTATACTGAGTCCCTGATGGTGATGATGATGATGACTTACTGTGTCATCTGAAAGTGGGTGGCATCATTTGGATTAACCACAGTATCTCCCCTCGAACTTAAAATCTATTAAAGGGAGGAAAGGCAGACACACCAATGTCACTGGTACAGAAATTGGGAAACCGGTAACTCGTAGGTGGAGGACTTTTACATGCAAAGTGGCAGGACTTGAAAAGTACTTGAAAGTACCCACGTGGTCCCTAAATTTCCAAGAGTAGGTGTGACAGATTCAGGAGAGTAAAAATGAGAAAAGGTGACTTTCATTGAGATGAGACCCATCAGGAAGGAAACCAAAAGAGAATTAGAAAAAAACCTCAGCTAAAGAGAAGACATAGGGCCAGAAATGTCACTAGGCAAGGATGGGATCTGCAGAGCAACAGGTGAGGTGGACTTTGGACAAACCTGAGAGAAGAGTGTGGGGATGGAGACCGGCTTAGACTGTGTGCAACATGGAAAGAAATGGACCGGAAAGGCTTCATTCAGGTGGGAAGAGCGAGCCAGCATGATGCCCACAGTGAGGAAGACAATCGCAGAGAGAGACTGGGCATGAGCAGACTGACGCTCACGGAGCTCTGTCCCTGGGTGACAATTCTGACACGCACTGTGGACCAGCGTGTGACCCTCCCATTCATCTCACCTTTGACTACTCACCTGTGGGGGCAGAGAGTGACCCATCTGGCTCCATGATCCCTTCCCGTGACAGCTTCCTACTCCTGCTGTAAAATTCTATTATTTCACACTTTTTTCACTTTTATTTTGTGATTTCCTTCTAATTCCTGATGACTTCATGAAAACAAAACTACATATAATGTCATAAAACCATTGCAGAGGTCTTAGGCTTCTAACATTTCAAAATATAGCACAATATATGTGATTATAAATATTTAAAAAACTTACAGAGACAAGGTACCCCAGCTGCTTGAGCTCCTGGCCTCAAGCAGTCCTCTTGCCTCCCTCTCTGAAAGTGCTGGAATTGTAGTCATAAGTCACCATGCTCAGCCCAAAACATGATAGTAAGTGACGCTGAAATGAAATGGACTTTTTTCCCATGGCACCTGCAGGGGCACAGTTGAGCACTGTCTGTACAGTCTGACGGTGTGAGGTCTACAGGGGGCTGCAGGTGGTGCTGTGAATTGGAAACACCACTGGTCTTTGACTGTGGGGTACAAAGACCACAGCGGGATGGGATGGGAAGTGGGAAAGAAGTGCATTTGGCTTAGTTAGGGAAGTTAGTTAGTGCTTATGTGTGCATTATTTAAGCACTAAGCATGTAAGATCCAGGCAATTCTGCAGGAATCAATGCCTGGTCGGGGTTTCAGTGATAATCTGAATAGCAGCTGGTGACCATCAATCCCCACTGGCCACTACCACTCAAGAAGTGTGAAAGTCATAGCTGTTATAAACAACAAACAAATGCATGGGATTATGCAAGAAGGAGGGTATAATTGAGGATCTATATTTCATGTTTAATGAGGGATGAAAGGAAAATGCTTTAAAACCTCTTTTAGTATTGTATGCAGCATAATTCCCTGCAGAGAAAGGCCCATCAACAATGAGCTGCGTAGGTTCTAGACACAGTCATCTCAAAGGCGCCTGGGTTCTGTGTCACCAAGGGATCCCAAGCCCAGAGCCCAAGCATTTGTGGGCTCTGTTCCTGGGTAGTGGCTGCACTGGCTGGTTGGTGGTGGGTTATGAGCTGGATGCTCCTGGGAAACCCTCTTTCCAGTGAATGTGGATGCTTGTTCCTGGGATAACTGGGAATTGGAACTGCCTTTGGGGGAATTCCAGAGGTTTCTGGGTTGACCCTTGGCCTCTTGTCCCTCATCAGAGGGCTAGAAGGAAAATAAGTTTTCAGGGTAGACGTTCATGGGTCTGGAAGGCTGTTCGGATCAGAGACAATCCCCTCTTGGAGCTCCTACTGCTGCCTCCCACTGAAACCAGCAAACCAGCATCTGTCTGTCTATTCCAGGAAGTGAGCAAAGGGGAGAACACCCTTCAAACAGCACTCCTCTCTTTCCTAACAGTGCTTACAGATTACTGTATAAAATTTAGAAAGCACAAACGTAAAAATGGTGACATCAGCGATAGCAAGTCTCTCTTCACACTTCCACAATACTCCCGTCCTCCGAAAACTCTGCATTTTGGTCACTGACCATGACGAAGAGACTTGCATGGTCCTGGGGAGACACATAAAGGCCAACACACAACCCAGCAATTCAGTAGCACCTGGGAGAGAAACATAAATTGTCATCTCAAGTGACAGAACACAGGAATTTCATAAAAGGAAATGATGAAACAAATTCTACATGTCCACCTGTGTTCATTGTAGTGCTGCTAGTAATTAGCCAAAGCAGGACAAGATGAAAATATTGAACAACAGAGAAATGAGGGATGGCTAAGCCCCACGTTGACCTTTGGCAACACACGAATCTAGATGGCGCTCCTCTCTGGCTATTCATTATGGCTGGTACCGTTTATGGTCTAAATTGGAGTCTGCTATTTGTAGGACTATGGAGGTGTGTTAAAATATTCTGTGCAGTATTAGCCAAATGCAGACCGGTTGTTTCATAATTATAACCAAGTGTATTCTCTCTAGCAAGGGGTGGTGCAAGGTTCCTGTGGAGTAAACTTAAAGGAGGTCAGAGAGATTTGTTGAACAAAAATCAATTAAACAGAAAAGAAATTTAAAAAGTGAACGGACAGAGGGCATAGATATTGACTAATCTGTTCCTGTAAGCTAGTCCCTCATTTTTTCTTTCTTTCTTTTTTTTTTTTTTTGATTTGGAGACAGAGTCTCACTATGTTGCCCTTGGTAGAATGCCCATGGCATCATAGCTCACAGCAACCTCAAACTCTTGGGCTCAAATGATTCTCTTGTTTCAGCCTCCTGAGTAGCTAGGACTATAGGTGCCCACCACAACACCCAGCTATTTTTAGAGACGGCGTCTCAGTCTTGCTCAGGCTGGTCTTGAACCTGTAAACTCAGGTAATTCATCCACCTCTGCCTCCCAGGGTGCTGTGATTACAGGCGTGAGCCACCTCACCTGGCTGGTCCCTCATTTTTGGTATCAGAAACTATAGGAGAGAAGACCAAAGAGACTCCTAGGTCCTTGTCACCTCTGGACACAAAAGTCCTGGACGAGGCCTGGCCCTGCTCTGTAAGGCCCTCTGTGGGGTCTGGAGACGGTCAGCGGCTGGACACTGTCCAGGAAGGGCTTAGCTCTTTAAGTCTACTTCCCCTTCATCCCTCGAAGGATCTGCAGACCCAAGTGTTTGAGAATGCTGTACCTTGTGAACTTGTTGGACTTCGGGTAGATTCAGAAGGAAACTGGGAATTATTTCTTGACCAGCTGGAGGGCGATTCTGCAGGAATGATGAAGAGTCTTTGTTGCAGCATGAGGATGTGAGGAGATGAAGATAAATAAAAACATGGGGATGTGAAAATGCATGTCAGCTCCGTGTTTGGAGATCCCGACCGTATAACATACTTGCATGTGTTCAGGGGAGTAGAAAGCAATTCTGGGAGGTGGGGCGAGGAGTTTTCCCTTTCTTATTTTATAAATGGATAACATTTCTATTACATATGAAAAAGAAGGCGAGCTTCCCTTTCTCAACGAGCTTTCAGTTAGCTCAGTGCTTCACAAAGTGTAGGGTTTTTATTATTGTATTTCTAAGGAGCCTTTTCAGACATTTTAAGAAACTGAACCTCCCTCCCCCTTGCAACTGTAATGCTGCAGATCCTGTCAGTTTACCTACTGTGTGCGTTTCCGTGGGTGGTAGAGTCTTGCTTTTTTCCAACAAGAACCATTTTCATCCTTTTGAGACTCTAGAATTCAGGGTCTAGACAGGCATCTGGGACAGGGGCACACGTGACAGAGTAATGGACTGCACGTGAATGGAGAAATGTGTCACCAGAGATCTGCCGAGGGAAAAAAGCAACACATCTAGTGGGTCAAGGCTGACCTTCGAAGTTCACATCTAGAACCCACTGAGAAATATCAATGCATCCGGGGCACATTTTGTGTAGTTCAGAAGAAATCCCTTCCCTGACGACAAAAAGAAGTTCATTTTCGATGACACATTAAAGTTTGCCGGCAGAAAACTACTGGTGAGGCGCACCCTGGCCTCTGTCCCGCGCCCTGCCCTGTGAGTGTCACGACTGTCCCTTGGGCGGTGGAGAGCGC
This sequence comes from Otolemur garnettii, assembly GCF_000181295.1. NCBI lineage: Eukaryota > Metazoa > Chordata > Mammalia > Primates > Galagidae > Otolemur > Otolemur garnettii. The sequence goes on from NW_003852506.1 coordinate 494,446, forward strand.
CTTGGCGATTTGACATCCAGCGTGAGTCGCTCCAGCCGGGGTAATTACTGACTTTTCCCGCCCACTGCAGGATATCTAGACTAATTACGCCGCCTGTTTGTGGAGTCTTTCATCCTTTCACTTTTAGCCAGTTTGAAAATGAGGCCCCAAGGGGGTGAGACTATCCACAGAAGAGGAGAAAATATTAATCTTCCCGACTCTTCAGACACGAGCTCCTTTTCCTTCTGAGAGGATTTTTGGCTTTGCGTTCTTGCCGACGTTCTCTTTCTCCTGGAGGACTGACGAGGTGTGAGGGGAGTGCTGAGCGCCATTTGCAATCCTTGTCTAGTACGTGTTGACAATTTAACGAATTTATTAGATGGAACCAGCTCTTGTCAGGAGGAAAATCTAATTGGATGGCGTCAGACTAGAACAGACACAAATCTGAATAATGAATGCGCTGTATTTTTTTAAGCAATAAGAAAGAATTGTATTTCTGCAATACAGTTTTTGGTTTGGTTTTCCTTATACTTTCCAGGGTTCTCAGAGATTTTTTGAGAGACTATCTTCTCCTAAAAATTTTACTGAATCTAATTTCCCTTTTGCTAATCCAATGGCACCTGATCAAATTGCCTTGGCTTTACCTGGGGAGAACATGTATTGAAAATTGGAATATGATTTTTAATATTTTGAATCAATTTATCATAGAACTTATTCTCCAGAATTAATTTCTAGTATTGATTTCTTTTCAAAGCTGGCTTTGCCTCTTGCATTCAAACTGTGGGATATAAAAGAAAGGAAATAAGTATTGTCCAAGCCAACAGGGAATATCTAAAATAGACAAAGAAGAAACCGGCATGAAGAAAATCATCTCTCCTTGGAGTCTGGCCAGGGGTAAATATGCAAGTTCCTCTAAAAAATGAAATAAATAGAGTTGGTCTTTTTGTTTTGTTTTGTTTTGCAATGGAGTGAGGTGCCCAGACTTAAGCTGTAACAACGCCCATGTAGCTGATTCCTAGCACAGCTTTGGAAGTTTCTATCCACACAAGTTGAGACTATATTTATTGAATCCATGCCTCAACAAAGGCAGCATTTCAGCCAGGGATTATATTGCTGTTTTCATTAAAGTACCCATAATTTGTTCTAAAAGTTGTGGGGCTTTTTGTTTTGTATTTTCATGAATTGAGGTAACAGTTCAGTGCAGTGAATAATGACTTGGGATTGGGCTGTGTCTGAATGGGGAGTTGGCAGCCATTTTGGAGAAATCTACCAGGTGGTAAATAGATGGGATCTTGGTGACTGTCAGGCAGGAGGACTAGCCAGGTATGTCCCTGGGTGTGGGAGGTGAGGGCCCTTGAGACTTCCAGGGCCTGTTGTAGAGAGAGGTGTGTTCAGAATGGTAGCGGTATGGTGGGTGTTCTAAATGCAAGTACATCATATTTTTGATGAAATCATAATATACTGAGAAAACTGCCCTGACTATCCTCTGGTGAGATAAAGTTTCACCAAATCACATTAAGAAGTTTATGAGAAACTCATGGCAATTAAAAAAAATTATTTATTTCAGAGCAGGAACAAAGCTGAATTTATCATATGCTGTCTCAAGTCTAATAGCTGCATATGACCAGGCCTAACACGGGGAAAAAGCGACTGACTTAGACCTTGTCACTTCACAGCAGATGGGAGCACTGTGGGAAGGTCTCACCCCCCATTGTATATTTCCACCAGCTGTGAAATTCACCTGTGAATTGTTTTAATTCAAGCGTCATGTTTATCCGCCTCTGAGACTTCAGAATTAGACATGCTATTTCACCTGTAAAATTGCTCAAATTCTAGTATAAAACTTCATATTTATTCTGCCATTCCAAACTTTCATAATCTTGATGCTTCTACCCAACTGTACTTCCTAACTTTTTGTTACCTGACAATGTGATTACCCTACCTTCTATAACTTCATCTGAATTAATAGTACTGATATTTAAATAAGTAGTGCTATATTTATAAAATTCCGAAAAACGCCATGGCCTTGTCCTTGGTAGGCTACCAACAGTGAAACAGAAAGTGACAGGGAGCAGCCATTCCTACATTTGTTCATTGAACAGGTTGAGGGTCAGACAGTGTCAGCAAAACCCATGTGACTCTACCCTCATGGAATCGAGCAAGGGAAACAAACATAGATTAAGGGACAGAACATGTAGGTAGATTTACAGTCACAACTGTGATGGGCGCTACCAAAAAGAGACATGCAGCAGGCATGGACCAAGTCAGGAGTTCAGGGAAGATTCTCCCAAGTAAATGGTGATTAAAGCAGGATCTAAGGGAAGGAGAGGCTTCCTAAGGCAGGGTTTGTTGGGGGATGCAGTCAAAGGCAGCATAGCATAGAGGGAGGGTTCCAACGAGAGACATGGAAAGAGCAAGATGTGCCATCCCTTTTAGGGCACCATAAGGATTCGTGTATTTATCCTAAGAACCGTAAGAGACCGTTGTTTTTAGAAGGTCAGGAAGAGATCACTTTGCACACACAAAGGCTGTGCTGTCCACTTGGAGAATTGGGATGGGCCAAGGCCAAGGTGGATATTGGGAGCCATCGGGCAGCTTGGTTGTGGTAATGGAAGTCAAGAGGTAGAGAGGAAGTCAAGAGGTTTATGAAGCCTTTGTTGGGATAGAAACTTAGGATAGGGTGGTAGGTTCTCCTCTTTCGTATTTTGACTTACATTGGCACATTCTAGAATTCTTCAATTTAGGTCTGAATATACAGAGGAGTTACAAGGATTCCTGGCCTAGCTCAGCTTGCTTTCACCTATGTGACCTTGGTGAGTCCCTTCATCTCCCTGGCCTTGGTTTCCTTATCCACTCCAAGGAGGGCAGTCTTCTCCAAGGTTCCTTTCAAAGACAGTGCCCTCAGATGGGTTACCTGGTCTGTTTTTGTACTTCATCAGATTACGTGGATATCCTGATTTTCTTTCAGACACTTCTTTATCCCTTGCTAGGGACCAAGTATTAGGGCAGTTTCTCAACTTGTGAGTTTTTGGCTTTTAAAATGTCCCAACTTTTGGAGCTCTAGTTGTGCAATCAGTTAGCACTCAGTACTTATATATAAATGTACCAACTTTTCATGAAGAAGTGTTAAAAACGGGGCATAAGTATCCATTTGGGTCTTATATGCTGTGAGGACTTCAGTTTTACCAGACCCAGGACAGAGTTGCAATGGATGGAAATTTAAAACCAGCACACATTATATACTTACATACACCAAAGAACTTCTATAAGAATGTTCTTAGGGGCACTGTATGTGATCAAACCAGATCAGTGGTGGAATGCATAATTGTGACATAATCCATGTATTCGAGTCCTATACGAAAACAAGAAAGAATGAATTGCTCTTACAAGCAACATTAAAGCTCACAAATCATGCTGTGCAAAGGAAACCCAACAAGCAAGGTGCATTCTGGATGATTCCGTTTGTATGAAGTTCAAAGACCAGGTGAGCCCATGTGTGGCGACCAGTCAGGACAGTTGTTACAGTCAGGGGAGAGTAGCAGTGTGGACAAGGCCATGGATCTCCCCTCCAAGAAGGAGATATCAGGGGTCCTGAGAATGCACCATTTTCTAATCTGTCATGAAGATTCCACAAATACTTTCATTTTCAGAAAATTCACTGAACCATAAACTTATGATTTTTGCATTGTTCTGTGTGTATTTACTTCAATAAGAATATTTTCTTAAAAAATTGGAAGTATTTTCTTTCAATGCCTAGCAAAATCGAGAGTTATCTTAATCAGGAATGTAGGTGACAATGCAGCATTCACATTGGTTAAACACCCCATAGAGGTGTGTCGGCCCCTACATGGTACCAACGTTGTTCTGTTTCTGTGCATTTCATGCTCTTCCAAGCATTTGTCATCTTTTTGTCATTCATAATCTATAGGTATGTTCTTACTTGCATTATGTAAATATTTACTCTTATATTATGACTCTGCCCTAAATAAAAAGAAACCTATTATATAGAATTGGCTACCTATTTACCCAAATTGCTGTACCTACAGATTGCTTTGCAATCAAAGCAAGCAGGTGGAAGAGGGGCTGCCAGACCTGCAGCTGCCTCTCAGCTGAGAGGCCTTGGAGAACTTCCTACATGCTAGGTCATCATTCTGGGTTTCCATCCAGTCCCCATCCCACTGACCATGGTGGTGCAAACATGGCAAGCAAAGCACCACCAAAAGCTGACACTTAAGAATTATTGCCATCCTATTAATGGTTTTGCAGTTTCCAAACTGTGGATTCCTGAAAAGCTTTAATAAAGAGATAGATGATGTCTTGGAAATGTTGGAGGGATTTTTGCAAAGGGAGAAATTCCACCTCTGTGCAAGTCAAGTGGTTCTCAATCTTGGCTGCATGTTGGCTTTACCTCAAAAGTTTCAACCAGTGCAGATGCCAGGACCCCGCCCCCAGAAAGTCCGACTATTGGTTGTAGCGGGACCCAGGTATGGGGAAGTTTTAAAGCTCACTGGTTGATGCTCATGTCCAGCCAGGCTGAGCACTCCTGTTCCAGCTGGTTTCCCTCCTGTTTCTATTCTTGCTGTTTCTCTCAGGAGAGTCCTGAAGATGCCTGCTCACTCAGCCCCACAGACCCAACCCTTGAGAACCTTGCACTAGTCTCTTCCCAACTCTGGCTCAATGACACCACCTTGGAAACCTGAAATAGTCGTGGTGGAAGTATTTACACCATGGGAATCCACAACCTTGCAAATCAGAATTGCCCTTCCCCACCCTCAGAGAGCTGTTTGTCAAGCATTTGTAAGCACCTCATTGACTGCTCCTTATTGCAGCCTGATGTTGGATATTGTAAGGGAGGAGAAATGAAATTAATTTCTTATTGATAAAGGTGAGGATGTCCACAGAAAGCTGCCAAGTGAAACTGGGGTTGCATCTCAGAGTTTGTCATTACTGACCTACTTAAATCATTTAGCAAGCAAGGGCAATTAATAAATTGATTTTTCAAGATATAATCAGAAATCAGAGAAAGGGTTTCTATGGCCTTAGTGAATGTAAAACAGGCCATTTTGGGGTACATATATAAGCTTTCTGTCATTTCTTCTCTTATTTATTTCCCTTTAGTTTTTGTTCTTTTGTCTGAAAGTTGTCAAAAGATGAAAGAAAAAGCTTCTACAAAACATGTTTTCTATTTTCTTTATGTAGAGAAGCACAGAATTATAATTCAGGAAGGAGGTCAATGGGCATTCAGAGGCTGTGTTGTCTAGGCGGTTGTATACTGTAATTACTATAATTAATTATATGCTATATTTATGTATACTATAATTAATTTCTGTAGGATCTTGCTCCCCAAAGGGAAAATTTAGGAGCTGATGTTGCTCTGAATTCAGGAGGCTTCATGGACACTAAAGGCAGAGAGAAGGTCCCAGAACTGTCTTATAATAAGGCCATAGCAGAGGGATCCTTCACTTCCCCAAGCGTAACCAGCATCAGCTGAATCAGAACAGGTAGTGGTGGTGACAGAACAGTGTTCTGTTCTCTGAAACATCTACACTCTTATAGCCTCAGCTACACTTCCTCTATTCTTACTCTTCTCATCCTCTTAGTCCTTTAAATGGAAGGCCTTGTTTCTGAGAAAGCCTGAGAATGCCACCGGAAGAGGAAAAATCCCCGAAGGAGGCATCTATGGCCCAGAGATTCCTGAAGCTTCAGCAGGTGCGGTAAAGACCCCTTTTGATGACTCAAAACCAGAGACAGTGGTGACAGGTAGGAAAAGTCAATTAAAACTAGTTTGTCCAGGCCACTAGCTGTCCTGTCTTCTGCAGTGGGGAGTATGTCCATCTCATTCACATCATAAGGTCGTGGTGGGTTGTCTTCTTGTGCTTTATGTATGAGGTTTTAAAAGCATGTACTTGAGCCAAAGACTGAATTTGTCCCCATAGTAAGATGACAAACTTGGTGGCTTGTCTGGGACTGAGGGAGTTCTCATAATAAAAATGTCATTGCAGGGGGGTGCCTGTGGCTCAAAGGAGTAGACACCAGCCCCATATGCCAGAGGTGGAGGGTTCAAACCCAGCCCTGGCCAAAAACGACAAAAAATAAATAAATAAAATAAAATAAATTACATTGCAAAAACTAGGAAAGGCATGCCTGGATGGGTTGATCCATTTCATAATCAAATTTCAAGTAGGAGAGTTACTTATAGAAGGGAACAAGATCCCTCCAACATCTCACCAGTGCCCACCATCCTGCCTTGGTTATCATTGCTAAATCCTTCCTGTGAGTCGTTTTGTAGCAAACACCTTTCTGAAAGCTTGAAATTCCACACTGTGTTGCTTTTCTTAGCCCATGAGCATTAGAACTCAGAATGACACCAAAGTGACGGGATATGTAATTGCTTTGAGAAAAAATCTGGAAACAAGGCAAAGTAAAAAAATAAGCAAACAGATAAGAATAGCAACAAAACCTGATCTTAGCCAAGAGGCCTAGAAGGGCCCACACAAAGCTTCTAAGTGTTTACGTTGCCTACCTTGAAAACCGTGATTGATAGTAATGGATTAGTGTGATGTAAGCTGTGCTCATTAATGGTAAGGAGACCGGATAAGTCTCACACGAGAAATACTTTATTTATGAATGATTAAAATATTTTACAGCCATCTATCATCGTGAGCTTGAATCCTCAAGTGTAGTTAAAAATCAATTCAAAGTGAAAGTGAAAGGGAAGCTGGAGGGGACAGGACGGCGCTTCCTCCCCTGCCTCCAGGCCCGGCTTCTGGATTATATGTTTTGTGCGTGCGTTTGGTTGTTCACTCAAGCAGCCTGGTTTAGCTGGGGTTCAAGGGCAAGCTGTGCACTAACAAACCCTGACAGGCTTTAATAAAGAGATATACAATGTCTCGGATGCATTTGAGGGAGCTGATGCTTGTGGTTTTGTATATGGTTATGGTAAATAACTAGCCCACTGATTGTTGTGGTCTGACCTTGGCTGGGAGCGCTGGACCACTGGAGACCCATTTAACCTAAATCACCCGCACCTACAGAGGGCCTTGCGTGGCAATCAAGACAGGCAGGGTGGAGGCAGGGGCTGCCTGGTCTCAGGCTGAGTTCTGCTCACTTTCCTCCTGCAGGACCGGCTGTGAGGCTGTCAGCCCTGACCAAGGCAGCAGAGAAGTTCCTGTGTGTTGGCTTGTCACTCTGCCTTTCCTCTTTCCCCATGACTGATTCTTGGAGATGCTTTCTGTAAATGAGCCCAAGTGGGAGGAGAAGCTGGCTGTGGAGCTCTGAGCAGTGCTGGCTCTTCTGGGTGGGGGGAGGGCGTGCAGTCTTCACATGCTGACAGGAGGTGCTCAACCCGAACCGCAGCTATGTCCCTGCCTCAAATTAGGGCTTGTGCCACGCTCCAGACAGAAATATATATCTTCTTTCTGTTTCCTTTTCCAGCTGGTTAGTATCTTATCTTTGTAACTGTGCATAAAAGGGCTTAAAAAGAAAGAGCAAAATTCTAAGGTATCGTTTCAGAGAGGAAAGTGTAAAATTCTAAGGTGTTATTTCAGAGGAAATGCCCCAAGTTCATGGTCTTGGCCCATTTTTAGCAAAATGAAAGGGCTCAATCCCTTTTGACTTCAGCTCACCAATCAACTTGTACTAGGACTCTTATAGTGCCCTGTCCCCTCCCCCCATTCAAATATAAAGGTCTGTGACTCAAAGTGTGAACATTGGGCTTCTCCTTTACCCTGCTAAATCCTTTGTCTAATTAAATGTGGAGAAGATGATTGGATTGTACTCTCATGCCCCTTAGAATAAGCAATTCTTAGATTTAAAAAGGCAAGAGGGCCATTTTCCTTCATGCCTGTGGCTACATTTTTATCGTCCATCCAAGAGGAGGATTAAGGCGTTCGGATATTAGGAAAGAATATCATGTTCCCGCTGACTGATTCCCAGCCCTTCCCAGCATCTACTGGTAGAGAAGCCTTTCCCAGCATCACAGAAAATTAATGATGTCTCCAGGATGACCTAATAATGCTGCTACTCAGGGGAAATTTTGTTGTGCCATGTTCTGCCGCTGGATTCTGAATCAGGAAATTGGGAGAACAAGGAAGGCACTATGGATCTGCCAGGATTTCCTTTCCCCAAGCACATCTAGCTTCTGCCAGACACCCATTCTTCTGGATATCCATAGATATCTAAGAGTAATTGCAAGTTAATGATATGGACTGAATGTTTTCACTGCTCTTCCTCCCCCAAATTTGTGTGTTGAAATCCCAGTCATTGAAGTGATGGTATTTGGAGGTGGGGTCTTTGGGAGGTAACAGGTCATGAGGATGGAGCCCTCAAAAATGTCCATCATAAGAACAGATGGGTCAGAGGTGATTTCTCTCTTCCTTTGTAAAGATACAGAGAGAAGGAGGCCGTCTGCAAACCAGGCAGGGGAAATGAATCTGCAAACCAGGAAAGTGGTACCTTCATCTTGAACTCAGACCTGTGAGAAATACATGTGTGTTGCTTAAGCTGCCGGTGTCTGGCACTCTGTTAGGCAGCCTGAGCCAACTGAGACCCTTATGATCTCACCAGGCCACTGCCTCTGGAAGAGCTCCTTAGTTTCCTGCTGCTTCTGCTCAAGCTAGGGAAAGAAGGAGATGTCTCTGAAAGCCAGGAGCCTCTACCTTGTTTTTTTCCCATTATTATTTCCCCTGTTCCAGCAATACTACTTGTCTTAGTCTGTTTGCTAGAACAAAAATACCATAGAGTAGAGGGCTCACAAATAAATGAAATTTATTTCTCGTGTTCCTGGAGGCTGGGAAGTCCAAGGTCAATGCACCAGTGGACCTTGGTCAATGCACCTGCTTCGTAATGCACATGGCCATATTCTCACTGCAGCCTCACATGGCAGAAGGGACAGACAAATGCTCTGAAATACCTTTTATAAGAGCACCAATTCCATTCATGAGGCTCCACTCTCATGACCTAGTCACCTCCCAAAGACCCCACCTCCTAAAACCATCACTTTGGAGGTTGGGATTTCTTTTTTACTTTTCTTTTCTTTTTTTCGAGACAGAGTCTCACCTTGTCACCCTCGGTAGAGTACTGTGGCATTATAGCTCACAGGAACCTCCAGCTCTTGGGCTTAGGCAATTCTCTTGCCTCAGCTTCCCGAGTAGCTGGGACTACAGGCACCCCCCACAATGCCCTGCTATTTTTTGTTGCAGTTTGGCCAGGGCGGGGTTCAAACCTGCCACCCTCAGTGTATGGGGCCAGTGCCCTACCCACTGAGCCACAGGTGCCACAGAGGGGTGGGGGAATGGGTGGGATTTCAACAGATGAATTTTAGGAAGACTTAAAAGTCAGTCTTTTGTACCACTTAAAAATGTTTAAAAGTCCTCTGTACTATAGTTCAGGATGCACAGGTATTTCCTTGGTCAATAAGTCTCAGAGGCAACAATGTAGACTCCCTTCAGGGAGTCACAGGGAGTCTTGTCTAGATTCAAACTCAGTTGGTCCTTAAAATGTCATTGTACTTCTCAGATTACTCTGAATGACCCTTCATGATTTATTTTCCGGCCTGATTATGATTATTAGTCTTCTGATCTTTGGAGAAGAAAGCCCTTTGCTTAATATTTGATGACAACTCTGTAAAGTTGGCTATCTTTGCAGTTTGTTGGTTCATTAATCCTGTGGATGTCTCCCACCTTGCTCTCAAAAATGTCATCTCCTCTCTCATGTCTCACATCTTGAACCCCAGTTTTGGATTCAAAATCTGTATCCTGACACATGAGTTCATCAGGCAAACTTTGTCCTTAGGTCTGGACACTTTGTTCCTTACCTAGACACTTTCTCCTTACATTTCCTCTGTCTACCCTCAGCTATTTAGAACATAGGCCCTCTCCCCTGAACATAAGCAGCAGAGCAATTGCCTTCAAACAAAGGTCCTGTCCTCCCTTTCCACCTATATTACAGATACTTCTTTATGGATCCAAACTCCAGGGTTCACAAAGGTTTTGTTTTCTCCCCACATGGAAAATCTTGCATTAGAGAGTTCCCATTAACTTTTTCTGAAACACTAACTATATTAGTGTGTTAGGGCTTCAGAACAAAGTACCATAGACTGGTACTAGTTTAAGCAATGGAAAACATATTTTCTCATAGTCTTGGTGACTAGAAGCCCAAGTTCAATGTATTGGCAGAGCCAGTTTCTTGTGAGGCCCTTCTCCTTGGCATGCAGGTGACCTTCCCTCTGTGTGTATGTATATCCTAATCTTCTCTTCTTATAATATCACCATGCACATTGGATTAGGGCCCACATTAATGACCTCTTTTTAAATTTATTATCTTTTTAAAGACCCTGTCTCTAAATGCAGTCACATTCTGAAGGACTGGAGGTTGTGGGGGGTACAATGTAATTTTGGAGGGTACACAACCAAGCCCATAACACTATGTAAGATCAAACATTTCTGTGAGATATAGACAAAGGCTTATCTTCTAAGGTTTGGCCTCCAGTTTAGGAGGTTTCAGGTTTTCTTTAAAGAAAGTGTGAAGGTTCATTTTTGTGTCAACTTACTGGGCTAAGGGATGCACCAATAGCTGGTAAAACATATTTCTGGGGGTTTCAGTGAGGTTGTGTCTGGAAGAGATTGGCATTTGAATCAGTGGACTGCGTAGAGAAAATCAGTCTCACCCAGTGTGGGCAGACACCACGCAATGGATGGATGCCTGAATAGAGCCTAAGGATAGAGAGAGGGAAAATTCTGTCTCTTTGGAGCTGGTACATTTCTCTCCTCCCTCTTGCCCTTGGACATCAGAGCTCTTGGTTCTCAGGCTTTGGATTCAGGCTGAATTAAAGCATTGGCTTTTTTGGTTCTCTAGCACACGGGTGGGCAATTTTGAGTTTTCTTGGCCTCCATAATTGTGTGGGCCAATTTCTATAACACATCTCATCTTGTACATAAACATTGTACATATATGGGTAGATATCCTGTTGGTTCTGTTTCTCTGGAGGACCCTTAATAAAACAAAGAAGAAAAAGTTGGGGAAATGTTTTTGAAAGTTTATTTTTCCTGATTTTCTTTCTCAAAAGGTATTTATGTACTGAGGAAAGAATTATATTAATATCTAGGTCTTGGCCACTTGGTGATTCTCTTTTAACTCTTAACTATATATTCTAAGAATATTGACTATTAGAGTGAAAATACATGTAAAATTTTCAATCTATTACATTTCTTTGCCTTATGTTAATGTTCTACTTACTTCAGTACTGCATGGAATGAGAGATGTAGCAGCTCTATCTTTGTGGAAAAAATAGTACGGAGATGAAGTGGTTTGGCAGTGGTTTTGCATTTTCTTTCCATTGGAGTTAGATTTGTGGTCAACTTATCCTCACTTATGCCTCTCTTTCCAAAACTTTCCTCCCCCTTACCATACTTGTGTGAGGCATCCCTTCTTTTTATTTCATAATGCTCAATTATACAGTGATTATTATTTACCTATTTAGGCAACAGGGTCAACCTCTTGTTTGTGCGATCCTCAAAGGTAAGAAAAGAACTCTATCTTACAAATATTTAAATCTCTAACACCCATCACAGACTGCATACTTAGAGGTTCAAAATGTTAACCAGATGCTTGATAAAACATAGGTAACAGACAATTCAGGTGCTATAGCTAATCCAGATGCCCATTGCTTTAATTCTCTTTTGTATTAGTCTATTTGAGCTGCCGTAAAATAAAATACCAGTACCATAGATGGGTCACTTGAACAGGAGAAATTTATTTTCTCACAGTTCTGTAGGCTAGAAGTGCAAGATCAAGCAGTTGGCCAATTCAGTTCTAGGTCAAGACTCTCTTGTTGGCTTGCAGACTGCTACCCTCCTGCTGAGTCCTCAGAGAGAGGGAGCAAGTGAGCTCTCTCCTGTCTCTTCTCATAAGGACACTAATCCTATCGCATCATGTCCCCACCCTTATGACTTCATTTAATCTTAATGACCTGTGTGAAGTCCCTTTCTCCAAATAAGTCACCTTGGAGGTTCATGCTTCAACATATAAATTTTGGGAGGAATCAAACATTCAATACATAACACCTTATTTAACCAATATATTTTTTATAGATTAAAAAATAAAACCACAGAGATGAACAAAAAGATCAAAATTGGCAACTTGGGTGAGTTCTTCTTTTTTTTTTTTTTTTTTTGAGACAGAGTCTCACTTTGTTGCCCTTGGTAGAGTGCTGTGGTGTCATAGCTCACAGCAACCTGAAGCTCTTGGGCTCAAGCGACTCTCTTACCTCAGCCTCCCAAGTAGCTGGGACTATAAACACCTGCCACAATGCCTGGCTATTTTTAGAGGTGGGGGGTCTTACTCTTGCTCAGGCTGGTCTTGAACCTGTGAGCTCAAGCAATCCACCTGCCCTGGCCTCCCAGAATGCTGGGATTACAGACGTGAGCCACTGTGTCCAGAGGATGGGTTCTTAACTGTCTACCTTGCTTTCCACCAGGGACAATGGCATGAAGGGTAAAAATAATCAGCATATAATAATAATATCACATGTCTCAATTGCCAAACAATGACAGCTACCCCAACGTTGTAGCACTTCTGGTATCTCTAGGTCATTTTGTGGTGCCAGTACTGAGAACAGAACACCTAGATACAAGCACTGCACAGGCTTCTGTCAGTTCTGAAGTCAGTGGACAAGCTCATTGAAGAAGTAGTTTCCTTCCTATATGCCTCATTCAGCAAGAAAATCGTGGACGTGGAAAAGTAGTTGCTTACCGAGGGATGTTATTGCAAGCACATGATGATAAATTACCATTTTTATTTTGATTGCTGCTGCCATTATCACTGGTAATATTCAGGCAGATTTTAAAAATAAATATGTTTTTCTTTGGCACACAATTAACGCAATGACAGCAGAACAATTTAATCACGTCATATGTGATCATCACCTAGAGTGTCTTTAGAATAAACGAAGAGATCGTAGCCTTTTGTCGTATTGCTTATGTTCAATTTGGATGGAATTTGATGAACTTTAATGAAATGGATAGTAAGCCAATAATAAAACACTTGTATGTTGGCAGTTGTATTCATTCCAACTGTTTGAAATAACTGGAGTCAGGGCATGATGTCCTGTGAGTGTAGATTGGACCTGCTGCCTTTTGGGGGGCATTGTCAGGAGCAGTTTCTCCAAGGAGAGGGGTGGCCTCCTAGGGAGAATTCCAATCAGAACTCAGGGGCCAATTCGTAGGTTCGTGGGATACTGAACCTGGGTATGTGCCAACAACAGGGACACTGGGGCTTCGTAGGGGAAAGAAAACTGAGAGGAAGTGCTGGTAGTAATCACTGAACTGAACTGACCTGAGCACTCTGGGTTTTATGTAGTCCTCTGGGTAATTAGAGCAGGCATACCCTGTGGGACTTCTGGTATACCCAGGGCAGCAGAGCTAAATTACTGTAAGACATAAGAGACCCCATGGGAGGTAGGGCTCCTCTGAGAGGCTGCTCTATATGATGGGAAGGGCAGTAAGTACAAGTTCTTAGAGTAGTGTTTAGGAATAGATTGCTTAGATGTATTAGATTAACATTAGATTAACAAATTAATCTAAGTTGCAAATGCACTTACAAACACACAAAGACTCATTATTAATTTGCTTTATTTCATCTAGAGAGAGATGTTACACCTGATAATGAATCATTTAAGTGCTAGTACATTTTAATCAAGAATACAAAAAAAATTAAGTCCTGACATTTTGCAATATGAATGTATCCAAACTGATAATGGAGGAAGAGCCGTTCTCTGAAGCATTTTCTGATAGAGATACCTTGAAATCAGCCTACACAGCAGACAACACTGATTCTTTAAATTTGATCATTTATATACTGATGGTGCAATATTACGTATCCATAAAAAGGGTGGCATAAAAAGTTACATAATGATATGAAAAACGGTTCCAAATACAAATAAAAACAGTGTGTTTAAATAGCATATTCTGTATAAGTCAATTTTATAAATCAATGCATTCATAGAACATGCTAGAAATATATACAAAGATTCAGTACAGAATCTACCCAGCAGGTAATTTTAATTTTCTTCTTATTGTTCCTACAAAGAACCATAAAAAATAAACTTAAAAAAATAAGTGAAATTTTGAAGCTCTTGAGGGTGTTTTGACATTGGCTGTGTCAATGACAAAATCTGCAGATTTAGCATAGTCCAGGCATTCTTAGCCGGGCACATATTGCCTCTCAAGGGAAGAAAATTGCTTTTCAGGGGGCAAAGAAATCCTTATTACAATGGTAGGTGCCCTCCTAAGGACCACCCTACCTAACCAGATATGCAATGTATCTGTCCTATTAAAATTTCAAGGAGGTAGGAAGGCAATTGGAAAAAAAAAGTCTAAAAGTTTCCTTTGTGAGGTTGGTAATGGAAAAAAGGACAAAAATGTTGGCTTAGCATTGTCTAACATTTTTAGGAATATGGGCAGTAAAGTGAAGTATGTGTGTAACTATGCTTTAAAAAAATGGATTAATTGGAAGACCAGTAAATGATTTTAATAGAAGAGTCTTTTAGACCACGTACCCCAAGCTGACCATAGGATAGCTCGTTACTGTCTGGTTCTGTGTGTGAATGTGAATGTGCGTGTGCGTGTGAGTGTGTGTGTGTGCGCGTGCGCGTGTCTATAAAAGTACCAGGAACACTGAGGTGTGAGCAGGCAGTTTTCCCACACCTGATGTGCAGTACCAGGGCTACCAAGCCCCTGGTTCTATCCTATATGAAGGTTCTGAGAGATTCACAGCTGTCAGTTCATCTGGCTTGTTATAAAATGTCACACACCCCTGGAAACATCAAGTGGAAGGATCTCCCAGCAGACATCACGGAACAGGTGCGCAGGGGCTGTCGGGTGCCAGGGGAGCTTGCTCTCTCAATTCCAAGGCAGCCATTGAGTGATAATTGCCTGATCTTATTTTTGAGCAACAATACAGCAGGGCCTGATAAGGTTTGTAGCTATTTAGATCGAAATCTGAGAACTCTAAACAATTTATTTACAAAGAAAGACAGAGATGGGTTTTAACATGTCTCATAAATCCTCTCTCCTTGACCACAGAGGCAGCAGTTCCAGGGGGGAGTATTCCCTCGGGAGGGCCAAGGGTGTGGGGCTTTCACAGGCCAAAAGGTTACTTGCACTAATGCTGAACAAGGCAAAGCCCTAAGGGTTTGCTTTGAGAGTTGGGGGTGTGGGTTCTGAGTAGATAGACTGTTAGAGACAAGAATAGAGCCTCAGATCAAGGCTTCTCAACCTGGGCACTCTTGACATGGGGTCAGGTCATCCCGTGCTGTGGGGACTGTCTGCCCTGTGTATTAGCATCCCTGCTACTGTCTACCCACTGGGGGCTGGAGCACCCCTACCTCCCCCAGATGTGATATCCAGATGTTGCCAGTGTCCCCTGGGAAGGGGGAAAAATAATCACCCCCTCCCCACCTTCCTTTAGAGAATCATTGCCTTAGACAAGACATTTCTTGGTTTTTAGATGCAGTTTTTCAGGGGTTAATTTCTCTTTTTTTCAAGCACAGATTGATATTTGGATATCATTGCCTTCTCTGTCAGTCCTTTCTGAGTGCCCCGCTATAAGATTACATATTGGCTAATTCTTCCATCTTTAACCTGAAGCTTTGAAAGGAAACAGCTTTTATCTTCTCTGTTACATTGAGGGGGGTGGGAAGGGTTTGAATATCTATTGCTTTGCATGCAAATTTTAATCCTTTTAATCACCTTCCCTGAGTTTCAGGGGGAGGTCCCCTGAGAATCCAGCAGCGCCCTGGGCTTGACCTTCGGCCTGAGAACGGACTGGAGGAAACCTGGAAAGGTCATTTCCTTCCCCCCCAGCCACAATACCCAGGTTTTACTTGGAGATAACATCAGGGTTTCTCAGCCTTTTAGCTCAGGGAAGTGGGAGACCCTCCTGTATCTGAGTCTACTCCGATGTGTCCCGTGCGAATCATCTATCACTCATTTACAACTTGCATATTGTTCTCCACCTGGCTGAATTACTTCTTTGTCTTGAAAAAGATAATAAGTTTGTGGGTAGCTTCCTTTGGTGCCAATTTTCTTTATTTTTTACTTGGTGAAATTAAAAAAAAAAAAGATGCAGTATTTTGGCAAATTCAACAATAGAACAAAGCAAAAGTATTCTTTTATTTTGAGTAGCAGGTATTAAAAAGAACTCAGACATTTGCTTTTCCTCTGTGAGCTCTTTATTTATTGTGTGATGACCAAAAAGGGTGCAGTCTCCGCCTCTGAGCTGTTACATCTGTGGTTTGTGCAGGGGCAGTTTCCAAGCAACTTCTTATCTGGCGGAGATGGCTTTGCATGTCGACTCCACTGACTGTTAACACTGTGCTGTAAATTATATGGCTCTGTTTTTTTCTTGTAGTCTAATCATTTCTCCGGGAAAAACAGTGTCTCGCTGGGTCTTGCCCTTCACAGGATGTGTAAAAAGCACGCTCTAGACTGCAGCAAGGCTGGAGGACAGTAAACTTTGCTGTTCATCCCAGATGAAGCCTTCTGCATCGCTGCAATGGTGCTTCCCAGTCTAAACATCCTACAAGAATTAGAATGTCAAACCTAAATAGGCAGATATAGAAGTAGAGAACTGCAGTCCCTGAAAACAAAACTCCACTAGAAAAACAAGTGACAACAACTCTTCTCTGCCTTTAAATGTGAGAGATGTAGGCCAGGTGCGGTGGCTCATGCCTGGACTCCCAGGTCTCTGGGAGCTGAGGCAGGGGGATTGCTTGAGCTCAGGAGTTTGAGACCAGCCTGAGCAACAGTGAGACCCCCATCTCTAAAAATAGCTGGGTGTTATGGCAAGCACCTATATTCCCAGCTACTCAGGAGGCTGAGGCAAGGGGATAGCCTGAGCCCAAGAGTTTGAGGTTGCTCTGAGCTATAGCACTATAGTAATCTACCAAGGGTGACAAAGTGAGACTCTGTCTCAAAAAAAAAAAGGTAAGAGAAGTCCAGGACCAAAATCACTTATTCACCCCCATTGCCTTCAGATGAAGAAGCTCATGGTGAAGGAGGAGAAGGGAATTGTTCACTGGGAGGTGGCTGGTTCACGGCAAGGTTGAGACTAGAACTTACTATGCCTCTGACTCCCAAGTTCATTTCACTGCCTTCGCCACCTGTTCTCAGCAAGAAGACCACATGTTCCCACCCCAGGGCCTTTGAAGGCTGCTCCTTATGTTTGTAATTATCTTCCCCCAGATACTGGTCTCACTCTGTCCTGGCTTTGTTTAGGCCTCTGTTCAGATGTCCCCTGCTCACAGACCACTTCACCGACAACAGCAGCTGCTGCCTCTCCCTCCCTGCTCACCTCGCCTTTCATCACAGCACTTCCCACCACCTGGCATTAGCGCCACAAGCCGCATGGGGCAGCAGAAGCATCTGCCAAAACTAGATCAGAGATCTGTGTCAGCAGAGGAAGGCCCTGCTCCATGTTTGCAAAGCTATTGTTATTAAGAACTTAGACATGGGTAATGATTACGAGAAAAATGTGAATCTCCTAAGTGATTAAATAAATGCAAATAAAACGACAAGATT
The DNA here is from genome assembly GCF_000181295.1 of Otolemur garnettii. Classification (NCBI taxonomy): domain Eukaryota; kingdom Metazoa; phylum Chordata; class Mammalia; order Primates; family Galagidae; genus Otolemur; species Otolemur garnettii. The sequence continues at coordinate 512,001 of NW_003852506.1, forward strand.
CTGCAGCTTACATCAAGACCACCATCAGACTACTTTGCCAAGTCACTTCTCCCTTACGTCAAAGTCCATTGTCCTCTGTGTTCCTAGGATACCTTACACCCCTGGTAAATAAATCGGGTTTCTCTGGAGAAATAGAATGAATAGGGTGTGTGTGTGTAGAGAGAGAGAGAATGAGGAAGAAATAGTTTTAAGGAATTGGTGTATGTGCGTGTGGAAACTATCAAGTCTCAAATCTTCAGAGTGAGCTGACAGCTGGAGACAAAGAGAAGAGCAGCTCATGCTGCAGTCTAGAGGCAGCAGGGTGTCTGCTGAGGATTTCTTTCCAGCTTTTTCTATTAAAATCTTCAACTGATCAGATGAGGCCCACCCTCACTAGGGAGGGTATCTGCTTTACTCAAAGCCTATGGATTAAAATTTTACTTTCGTCTCTAATCACCCTCACAGAAACATCCAGAATAATCTTTGACCAAGGTGGCAAATAAAACTAACCATTACACCTGGCTTTGTTCCAGTCACACAAGTGCTCTATCTTGGTCTCCTTAACCAAAGCCTCCCCCTCCGGAACTGTTGGAATGTCCCGTGTAGGATTGCCAGATACAGCAAAGAAAAATACAGGACCTCCAGTTAAATGGTAACTTCAGATACACAACAATCATTTTTTAGCATCAATCTATCCCAAATATTACACGGGAAATACTTATACTAAAAAACCATGCATTGTTGATTTGACATTCAAATTTAGTGGATTTTCACATATCTTATCTGCATGGTATGCCAGGGGCTCTGGGCAAGGCCATTTTCTCTGCTCTCTCTGAGATTCTGTTTCCTTTGCCAAGATTTTAGATTATAGTGATGACTCTTTTATTTGCATTTTCAGGGTGGTCCCCCCAACCTGTCCCATTGCCGCAATAGAAAGATGAATGTTTTCAGCCTTTCCCATCAGTGGTGCAGGTCGGAAACCTCAACCTCTGTTTCTGATAACCCAGTCTCCATCAGTTACTTCCAAAATGTATCCCGGCTCCTCCAACCTCTGACCATCCGGATGACTCAACTGTTTTCTTTATCACTTTCCTGGACCTGTGGCAACCTCCCAGCAGCAACCCCAGCCTCCGTTCCGGCCCCACAGTTCTCTCTTTAGCAAGTTGAGTTACTTTTGTATACGTAATCTCCTTTAGTTTAGACTTAGTCACACTGTATAACAAAATTCTCCCCCAGACTGCTCCTTCTAATTAAAATCTAAAGTCTCCACAAGCTCTGCAATCTGGGCCCTGCGCTGGGGCCGCGTGTGCACTCTTTATGCCAGGCCTTCTTTATCTCGATCTCACCAGCACAGGCCGGTCTCAGCCTTTGCTGGTCTCTCTTTCTTCTCCTGAAGAAGCTCTTCCTTTAAATAAGGCTCCCCCTACCATCCTTGGCTCGGAGGCTGTCCCTTCAGAGAGGCCCTCCTTGGCCACCTCAGGACCCCAGGCTTCATCTTCTCCCTTTGTCTTCTGCCAGGCTCTGCGGGGGCAGCGTCTTCCCATAATGAGATTGTCAGCTTCCGGAGGGGCCGGATTTTGCAGTTTACTTTTTCTTCTTCCTATTTCCACACTTCTGCCTCTTTTAAATGTTTTTCAACCATTATCAGAGAAACATTCAATACCATTATTAACAATTAGGTAGAATGGGCACGCTGAGAAACGGTTGGTAAGAACTTTAGGATACTTTGCCAGTGTATTTTAAGAATCTTCAGGTCATCATGACTTTGTCTTACTGGTTAGTTATAAATTTAGAAATCTGTTCTCAGGACATAATCTGTAGTAGGGACAAGAATTATCTGGGAGGATGTGCTTTGTGAAGAAAATACAGGATTTCCCCAAAGGAGCTCCTAAAGTTGCCATAGATAGGGAGAATGGGAAATTGTAACTAAATGTACTTATATTTAACAAATACTTACTGCAAAATTGTACAAAGAAGTGGCCAACCAGTGGAGCATATTTTGTAAATAAAGGTACATTTAGCCACAATTTCCTATTTTCCCCATATATGGCAACTTTAGGGGTGACTTTGGGGACACCCTGCATGTAAAGAAACTAAAGGTGTAGCAATAGAGGGAGGACAAAAATCCCGGCCACATCTGTATGAGGGACCACGGCTCAGCGTTTACAAGAGTGTTTTCCTTCTCTGAGTCGATAGTGATGTCTTCCCCAATGCCCGCTTTCTTGTCTGTCTGCCTTTTGGCACATTAAAATGTTTACTAAAACACAAAAAGATGTGTGAAAAATATTGCAGCAAGACTAAGCACTAGGCCTCCAGACGAGTGGTTGCCAGAGCTAAGTAGGAATCCCCATGTGCACGTAAACAGCGTCACACCACGAAGGGAGAGACTTTCCCCACTGTCACTGCCCAGAGCTCTGGAGAGTGTTAAGACTTCATGGGACAGAAGAGGCACCAATGCATTCTACCTGGCAGCTGCTTTCTGAGATGGTCTGGAGAGTCACGGCACCTACACAGACACCCACCCTTTGGAACCATCTCTACATTTTAAATATTCTGAAACTGAAGCTCTTGAGAATGGGATGAGCCCAGGGCAGAGAAAACAAGTAGTGGGAGTTGCTGTGAGCATGGGGTAGGGAAGGGGGATGGCCGGGCACAAAACACATCTCGGGAGCTGTCTGTCCTAAAGGTTGACATGGTCACGAATTGAACTAGAACGGGAAGTACAAGTTAAACCATAATAGAATATTCAAGAGAACGAGCATCTTCAGATGATGGGGCCCCAGAGTAGGTAGACAGCATTCTCAGTAAAGCACAGCCAGAAGAAATGAAGAAAGTGCTGGACGAGATTGTGGAGCAGTGGACGTGGACACCAATTCATCTTTTATCTGTAGGTCAGAGAGAGGATTCCTAATGCAGTCAGGCAGACAATAAAACAACAATGATCAAACCCAGTCTGGCCTGCTGACAGTCTCCACTGTGGGGAGCCACGATGGTCAGTAGTGTGTATGAACAAGGAAAACCCCAGGCATAGGAAGAAATTCTGAAGCACGAAGGACCGCAGAGAGCAGTGGTTTGCTGGGACCACCTTTACAGGGGACACAGATCGAGGGCTCTAGTCTCAGATGCGTGTTCATGGTCTTGTAGCTGGATCCACCCACAGCAGCGTCCAGAACTCCTGGGACCTGAAGTCTGGGATCCAGGCATCAGCCGGGCCGGAAAGCTCCCTCTGAAAGCTCTGGGAGAGGATGGTTTCAGGATGCGAGGTGTCTCACCTGCGGCCCCTGGGCTGAAAGCAGATCATGTGGGGGCTGTCCTGCTTATCTATGGTGTCAGATATCATGAAAAGTATGCGTGGACCTTTTCTTTTGCTCATCAGCTTTTGTTGGTGTTTTGAACGTGCGGCCCAAGACAACTCTTATTCTTCAATGTGGAACAGGGGGGGAAAAATGGTTAGACACCTCCACTAGAGGTTCCTTGGCTTGTGGTAGGAGTCTTAAAGAGTGCTCTCTGTGTTTGTATAAAATTTTTACTCCCTTTTGTAGGACACCAGTCACATTGGACTAGGGATACACCATGATTCACTGTGACCTCATCTTAACTAATGACATCTGTAGCCCTATCATCAAATATGGTCACATTCTGAGGTCTGGGGAGTGAGGACAGACTATAACACTGAACACAGACATAAAGAAAATTACAATAAAACATTTTATCATGAGAAAGAAACCTTTAAAAAGCATCTGTTTTATATTCTCAGTATAACACAAGCCAATGTGAATTTCATGATGTAAAATTGAAAAGAGAGGTAAGAGCGTAACAGACTGAGATGAAAAGGAGGAACTTATCAGGCTGAAATGCAGGCCGACAGGAAGGGAGAGGTGGAGAAAATGAATGAGATTTGCAAGGAAACCAAAAATTGGAAAAGCTGCAGTAAGACCTATCTTAGAAAAAATAAAATTTAAAAAGACTCATTATAGATACAGTAAACTTCAGAATCAACACAGCAGAGATCTGAATTGATAACCTAAAATTCTAGGTATTTTTTGGGACTATCGTGGAAATATAAAGATATGAAATGATGAAATGGATACAGATGAAAGATAGGTGCAGAAGATAGGTTCACAGACTTTAAAGAGACAGATGTCAATGGAAGGTGGTGGTAGGCAGGCAGATAGGCAAATACTTGACTCCGTAGATCAATGCTGAAGGTAGATAGATAGAGGTAGGGAACACACAAATCAAGGTGAAAGAGAGATGGCCAGAGATGTAAGAGAGAGGAAAGGGAGGGAGAGGTGTGGAAAGGGAGGGGAGGTGGGAAAATACTGAGAGTAAAAATTTCCTATATTGTAAATTCAAAAGGGGACTCATTGTTCTTGAAACATAAGGTGATGTAGTCACCAGAACCAGTTTAAAACTCACCCAACCAATCTTGGATGGCACTGTCTGAATATACGAGCTTCCGAAGGCTAGCTGATCAGGAACAGTCCCACCCTAGGCCAGCTGACAAGAAATAATCCCATAGTTTTGCAATTCAATCAGTAGCAGCTTCACCCCTCTAAGGATGCTTCTGGGGCTAATGGAAATTCTGGTTTCTGAAATTTTTGAATTCTGTATTTCTCAAAACACTCTATAAAACCATCTCAAAAATGAAAGACTTTTCTAAGCCTAAGTTAAGAAATTAGTATGTAAAAGTTACCAAAAAACTAGAGAGAGAATAAAAATCAAAGACATTCGTATGTCACAAGTACTCTAAATTAGGCAAACAAACTAGAAAAATTATCTGTATCAACTACAATAGACAAATGGTGGCTAGCAGTCATCCTTATTCAAAAACTCATGCTGGTTCTTAAGAAAGGCATGAAAAATCTACTAGCAAAATAGGCACAAGGTATGATGACAAGTCACAGAAGAAACTCAAATGACAACACAGTAATGGGCAAAAAGAAGTATTTCCACAGCATTTGTAAATCAAAACCAAAGAAATCACACAGGAGAAATGCAAATTAAAACCATCGTGGCATTTTATACATCAAATCAGCAAACACTGGTTAAGCTAGTATTAGCGAGGGTGGGAGGATGTGGGTCTGCTTAGCCATTGTCAGGGGAGGTGTGAATTAGAATGATTTTTTTTGAAAGTTCCATGGTGTGGCATCATGAGAAATTTTGAACAATGTTCATACCCTTTACCCAGAACCCCCCAGTCAGTGGGTATTCCTTGAAAGCAACAAGAAGCTTAAACCAAATTTTCAGTGCAGATATTCATTCCTGGGGTATTTGTAATTGTGCGACACTTGGAACTCAGTCCATGACTATAAATAGGATAAGTTGTGGTATGTCTACACTCTGGGATTTTTTTCAGTCATTTTAATGGAGTTTGTTAGAAATTTTCAATCACATGTGAAAATGTTTGTGATATAGCAAAATAAAAGCAGGATGTAAAATTGCATGAGCTTTATGATTCAGATGTCACTAAAATGTGTGTTTATGATTAAAATTGTATTAAGATATGTCTAGCAAAATTCAGTGGAAACTACATCTATTTTTTAATGAATATCCTGAAATAATTTGATTATAGGCAACTATGATTTTCCAAATTCTAAGCATTGCCTCCCTTTAGATATTTATAAAGTCTCTGTTTATTCAGAAGATTTCTAGGCTATTTCAGAACATGTTCTTTCCTTTTCCTTTTTTCCCTTAAAATTACACTTTCCATTAAACTATGCAACAGACCCATATCTGCTATGGACGCTGCATCTGAGCTGTACCCAGGCATTCCAGCTTCCTACTGGGCTGCTCTGATGGACCATAGGTGCTGCTTTTCCTGTCATCATTTGGTGATAAAAGAAAGAAAGAAGAATGTTATTGGCTGAAGTCGGAAAGTATGCATCATTTTCATAATCACGCACACACAGTCCACAGATACAGTTACAACAAACAAAAGTTCTAATGGTAGGAGAAAATCGTCCTAGTGATATGAAAAGCAATGAACCTAAAAGCTATATACATACTATGAGCTTAGCTGGTAAACATAAATAAATGAATTTTAAAAGACTGGAAGTCTATATAAGAAAATGTTATCGGTGTTTCCTTTGGACTGTGGGAATGTGGGGTTTTGTGTGCTTCTCCCTCTCGAGTTCTCTATCAAGAGTCAGAAAAACAAAGCCTATTGTCTGCAGAGTGAGGTAGAGTGGGGAGCGGAAGGGTGACAGCGGGGAAGAGGATGATAGAGAAGATCCTGGGAAAACAAAGTCCCCTCAGTGAAGACTGATCTATACATTATGTACTCCGGAGGCCAAGCCCACTCACACTCTCTATCTCCGGAGGCCAAGCCCACTCACACTCTCCACCAGCAGCTGTGCCCCGAAGTAGGGAGGATCAGTCCCCCTTCGCAAATGTGAAAACTAAGAGTTAGGCAGGTCATGGGAAATGGTGTCCTGGGGGAGGTGAAGAGACCACCTCTCGGCCTCCTTGGTCAATGGAGGAGCCAAATGTGCTGGAGCCCTTTCAGCCAGTTCCCCAGGGGTGCAGCTCAGAGCCGGTACTCCTGTCTATCATGGGGGCCTCCATTCTTTCTGCCCTGAGAGGGGAATGGAACTTACCTACTGTGCACCACAAGCCATTCTCAAGAGTTTCTTTGTTTTTCGTCATGCCCAATCATAAAGTCAGTGAGAGTGTGGTTCTTTCTTCTCCTTACTAAAAAGTTGTCACACATTATCACCCCTCCTATGTTTTTCTGTTCTGTTCTTTACATTTGGGGAAGCCAAGAGAGAGCAGAATGGCATGAGATGGATGAGATCATGTGGCCTGGTTGATCTGTGCACCGTTACACCATCATTCCCCAAAGCCATGTGCACTGGGCCTCCTTCCCAGAGGTTGCAGAGTGTCCAGCAGCCCCACTGTGGACTTTGTCCCAGTGCCCTCAGGTGGGACTACTAGACCCCACTTCTGCAGAGCTCAGCATCTTTTGTTCTCCTGGAGAATTGAGCTCATTGGTTCTCAAAGGAATATTATAGGGTGGTGCCTGTGGCTCAAAAGGGTAGGGCGCCAGCCCTATATGCCAGAGGTGGGGGGTTCAAACCCAGCCCCGGCCAAAAAAAAAAAAGGAATATTGTAAGAAATCTTGTGTCCTGGGGATCTGAGGAATGCTATTTCATTTGGCTTCTGATTTCATTTTTGCAGCGTGAATGAACTGCTTCTTTGGGGATATGACTTTTCTCCTGTTTTCACCTTCTGCTTCACTCAGCTGGTTTGGGATGCCATAAGCATGTCTACACTTGCAAGATGAGGCAAGAGTTACACTTTATGGGATTCATGCTCTAAGCTTCCTTTGGCCTGAAGTTATCAGGTAATTGGAGAGAGAAGCATTTGGAGGTTTCCATTCAGTTGGCGCTCAACTTATCAAGAAAATTGTTTCATTTTCTAGGTTCGTGTCTCAGGTGATCACACGGCTTGATGTTGGGGAGAGAGTGCAGACATGTTATTAATTGTCTATTAATGACAGAACTGAGATGACTATTTTGTCCAATAGGGGCAAGAACAACGTAGAAAGATCTACTAGCCTGAGTGAGGCCAGCTGAAGGATAGTTTCTAAGAATGTGGTTAGGCGCCTGGAGGTCTGGGCATCACCCCCTGAATACAGGTAACTGACGCTACCAAGGAGATGTCCACTCCTCCTCTCACACACCTGCTCCTGTGTGCGTTGATTCCAGGAGGAATGGATGGCTGGTTTGAAATGTACCTTGCGACTGTAACCTTCTAAGACGCCCCAGAGTTTACACCGTGTTACCGTATTAACTCTCACACTGGCCCCGGGCAGGAGGGATTTTCTCCATCCTGTGGTTGAGGAGGGTGATGCCCAGGAACACTGATGAGACTTGCCAGCGTCTCAGTCACAGGTGACAGGATTGGAACTCAGGGCTGAATAGGCTCGAAAGCTGGGACCTTTCTCAAGTGCCTCTGCCTTTCCAGTGTTACAGCTGGGGCTAAAGGAGTTTTGGTTTCAGTGTCCGATGAGACACCACCCTGGGCTCCAAAGTTTCTAGTTACTCACTTCTGGAGTGAGAGGACAGATGAGAGTCACTGTGTCACCAGCCTATGCAAATGCCCCTTCATGACACACTGATCCTGGGATTTGCAGTAGATGACTTGCAGAATGCCAGCCAAGAGCAGCATTGGGGGTGGCATTAGTATGGACGTTAGGAGCACTTTTTTTAGATTTTACAAGCAGGTTTAAGAAAATCTATCCATGAAACACATGCGCGTGTTGGGGGTGATTACACACACACGGCTCACAGACTGTACCTCCTGTTAGGTCTTGGCTGAAACTTCTTAAACTTCTCCTAGAAGGGAGGATGTGGCTCAGTCGCCATAACTTCTGAAATGTTGACATGAGGGGAGATGTTGGATATGATGCCAGTGTGTCTGTAGAGGGGACTGGGAAAATTGTGTCTGGGACATGATTTACTTTTTGCAGCATCTGGGTCATCAACTTTGCTCCCCCTCCCCCCCTTAAGTTAGAGACCTCTCAAAATAGCTCTTTTGATTTCTATTGCCCTACAGAATCCCTGTATCGTCTACACCAGGGTTGGCTGGTTTTCAGGAGCATGAAGACTTGAGTTTGAACCACCAATTCCTGATTTGCAGGGTTAGGAAAAACCTTAAGACCCGTGGAGGCAGTAGGTGAATTTCACATGCCCTCTGAAAGTCCTATGTAAGATGTTAGAGCCCCGTAGCTGGAGCATCTCCTGTAACAGGTCTTCACCACTGAGTCAGCTGGTATCATCTTTGACAGCTTCCTCTTTCAATGGCGTTTTCTTCATATTGAGTTGAATGTGCCTCTCTGCTTCATTTCCCTGGGCTGTGGTTTCTTTCCTTGTCAAATGAGTCAACTGGCCTCAGGGTTGACCCGTCCAGCTGCACAGTCTGCACACTGCACAGCTCCAGGGGGCACCATTCACCTAGATTCTGAGGAGTCTGGCCTGTGGCTAGAGTTGTGCAATGCCATGGCCTTGGTTTGCCACAATGACCTCTGTGTTTCGTTATGACTCTCAAATATGATGTCTGCCTCCAGATGGGGTACCCTCTGCACAGTACTTCGATTAGCACTAACAAGCTTTCAAGGTCCTTGTCTGAAAAGGGCTACCTGTGTCAACAGAGTGGGCCACCCCTGTTGTTCACACACTGTGGAACTCAACTTCATCCATACTCATACATACAGGTTAAATTTTTACTCTCAAGCTAACACATTATCTGTTGTTTGGCCAACTGTTGTTGAATGGACAGGTGATGGGAGTGTGGTGTTCTTTTTCAATTTCTCTTTGAGAATCTGTTGATTTTCAAGATGCGATTTTTAATAACAATTTTAAAATATCAATGAAAATATTAATTTTTCAGACTTGAAGGATAGTGGAAAGAAAAAGAATGGTATTGGTAAATGCTTTCTAACCAATTTTTAGTTTAATAACAGAAATACCATTATTTCCTAGGCCACTAATATATAGGCTGTGTTACCTTGGTCAAAGGCTACTGCTTAGAAAACAAAATCAAATGCATGCCCAGGAAATGCTCACCTTGCTTAATTTCCCATACCTCTTGAAAGAATCAGTCTATCCATGTGATGTGACTGTTAAGAGTTCTTCACTTTATGAAAGGAAATTTGTTAGAAACTGAGTTGGGGGCCTGGGTGCAGTGGCTCTTGCCTGTAATCCCAGCACTCTGGGAGGCGGAGGCAGGTGCATTGCCTGAGCTCAGGAGTTTGAGACCAGCCTGAGCAAGAGCAAGACTCTGTCTCTAAAAATAGCCAGGAATGGTGGTGGAAACCTATAGTCCCAGCTACTCAGGAGGCTGAGGCAAGAGAATTACTTGAGCCCAAGAGTTTGAGGTTGCTGTGAGCTATGATGCTATGGCACTCTATTAAGGGTGACAAAGTGAGACTCTGCCTCAAAAAAAAAGAAAGAAAAAAAAGGAAGGAAGGAAGAGAAACCGAGTCGGCACACATGTGCTTAACACTTCTTCAAGTGAAGTTGCACGTCTGTAACAATGATAGTGCACCTTTATGTAAAATGTTATATGATTACCTTCTAATTGAATACTGACCTTCTCCGGGATAGCCAAAGTATTGAACATTTGTCATAAACTGAAAATTATGCATTCCTGAGGAAGGGGATTGTTGCTAGAAATATAATAATTTGGCCATCTGGTGGCTGATGTGATCGGCACTTTCTCCAGGCTGTTGTGTTTTGGGTCAGGTGGCAGTTTAAATTATGCTCTTGGGCAATGCAGTGATGGATTGAATCAGATGAAAAGATAGCTCTGGCTTTGTGCTCGAGGCCTCATGCTTCCCACCAGATGAGGCTTTATTAACCGAGAGTTGTTGCACCCAATTCACTTTTATTATTAAATGTTTGCAAAAGCCTTCCTGAAAACAATAATGTGGGCAGAGTTTGTACTGGGAAGGTTTCAGCATGCTATAAAACTGACATTCTAACTCTTTGTACAAAAGATGGGCCTGGGGAACACAAACAGTGAAAGGAAACTCCCTTATCTTGCTTGAAAGAGAGTTTCACTCCTGATAATTGAGGAGATCAGAGGGCAAGTCTAGTTTCTCAGCCACTGAATGCAAGTAGTGGCCAGACACAGCAATGTGCAACTCTGTGTGTGTGTGTGTGTGTGTGTGTGTGTGTGTGTGTGTGAGAGAGACAGAGAGAGAGAATGGTGGGGAGGAGAGAGAAGGAGAGAAGTACATTTAAAACACATTTACTCTCCCTTGTTTTCAAACACTTAAAACATATTTTACTTTGTTGGCAAGAAAAGATAGAAAAAATTAAAGGCTCAGCAGTTTCTATGAATAGCAATGCTGAAGTGTTAAAACAAAAGAATCCAAGGTGTTTCCTGTAACCCCCTGCTGCCCGGGGATATCTTGGGTTAATAAATTAATGAAAACCAAGTGTGGACTTCAGTGAAACTGTATAAGGGTGGTATCTCCTTGGATCCAGCTGTACATACCGATGTCAAAACCGCAAAAGCATCCAAAAGTGGTCTCAGGCTCAAATGAGACTTGGGTCCATTATTTTTCACCAAAGCTAGTGAAGCAAGTGAATAATGATGCCGGGACAATGTAGTCACCAGGTACTGACGTGGGCAAACGTCGCTCAGAGTAAGAGATAAAAATGAATGGAGCCGCTGCTCATCTTCTCGCCTTCAGGATGCCGTCTCCTTCCTGCCTGCCATATGTGCTCATGTTATATCTTCTCCCCGCAGCCCCACATATGTATATGCGCATGCATTTAAAACACATTTAATATGTCACCATATATATATATATGGGAAAGCCACAGGGCATCTATGCGGTATCACATTACGTTACATAGGAGGCATCACTTGGAATCTCTACTTTAGTTGGGACCAGTCCAGCATCCCAGGAAAGTGCGAATCTGCCAAGTTTCTGTCTCCTGGAATTCAGACACTTAATCAATGACACTTGCTTTGCCAAGTTTGTAAAAATAAAACAACTCTCAAAGTGCTAAGCCTTCCTTTTCATCCGTAAAGAAATTCAAATGCTTCAGTTCATGAGCAAAACATGAAGAACCAGAACCCTAACAGAGTGGGGAATAATGGCCTGCACGTGTGTGGGTGCACCGCCAGCCCCCGGGATGAAACATGAAAAGCAGGCAGGGTAGGGAGGGACGTTAGGGCGTCCAAAGTCCTATCTTCTAGAGAACTTCCAATTTCACATTTATGAATAGTAGTTGGTTTTGCGTATCTTGTACCTCCACTGACCAAACAATGATACGAAATTACGTGTGATGTACGCGTATGAGATCTTCTTACGTGGCGGTGATACTTTTCTGTATCCCAACATAAGCATGTTATTAACCTACAGGCGCAGAGTACAGAGACACCCCAGATATTCTTCCAGAAATGGAAAGTGTACTGCCTTGTATTTTAAAAGCTAGCTTTCACCATAAGTTGTTCTTTGTGGATAATGATGATAATTCTCTTATATTTCATGCTCAAAGTGCAAGAGTCCAAAGGGACTAGGCAGCGCCTGTGGCTCAAAGGAATAGGGCGCTGGCCCATATACTGGAGGTGGCGGGTTCAAACCCAGCCCCAGCCAAAAACTGCAAAAGAAAAAAAAAGTCCAAAGGGACTTTGCTCATAAGACAATGACTCTTAACAGACTGTGCAAACTTTAGGTCATAAACTTTTAGCACGTGGAATAGGCTGTTCCCTTTGTTAGGGATATAACAGGACCTTAGACACAGAGCAAAAGGAAGATGTAATGTAGGAACACACAGCCTGTGGCATTTCCAAAGTGGGTTTTGCAGCCCCACTAGAAATAGGAAACAGTCCAGGGAAAATAGGGCCCTCCTGAAGGGCTGAGCCTTTGCTGACCCAGTCTCCCAGGCCGTGAGCAGAACTACAGGTTCACAGACTCCGGAGTGTACAGTACCTGTGAGGCTGGTGGGTCCCTCAGGCCACAGTGCCAGCCTCCAGGGCTGGGACTACAACAGGACACCAGTAATGCACTTCCAGCTCCCACTGATGGAGATTAAATAAAAGCAGGAGGCAGGGATGCATTATTCATGATGTTCCTTGTAATGGAATCCAGAGTACTTCTGAAGGCTTTATACCTCACTATTTGCTCCAGGCCAATAAAAGGGGGGAAAAGAAAAGGAGGAGAAAGAGGAGTAATAGATAAACTCGGCTTGCCTGCTTACTGCAAAAATTCTTTCCAAGACCCACAAACAGTGGCTTGCCACCGAAGATGATCTGCTGTGGCTTATAAAAGGTGCAGAGGCCTGTTTTACAGTTCAGGAGAATTTTTCCAGGTATACAAAGAGGGGAGGCATGTTTTAATTCTAACTAATGCAATAGATAGGCTTCTTATGCCTATAATTCTAGCACTAAGAGAGGCCAAGGTAGGAGGGTCACTTGAGGTCCGGAGTCTGAGACCAGGCTGAACAAGAGTGGGACCCCATGTCTACAGAACAGAAAAAATAGCTGGATGTGGTGGCAGGTGCCTGTAGTCCCAGCTACTTGGGAGGCTGAGGCAGGAAGATGACTTGAACCTAGCAGTTTGAGGTTGCAGGGAGCTAAGACTGATGCCACGGAACTCTAGCTGGGGTGGTAGAGCAAGGCTCTGTTTCAAAATAAATAAATAAAAAGCAATAAATAGGCATTTTCAAAAAATTTTACATCTGTTGACTGAGAAATCCACAAAACCCAAAAAAGTCTAACTTTTCAGTTTATTTTAAACTTAAGAGGAGCACTTAGGGTAATTCTCTGCAGAAGAGAAACCTGGAATGCACAGTCCCTGAGTTTGTCTCCAGATGTACACACAGTTTGCTTATTTAGCTGTAGATCCCTCCCCGGTTCCCAGGCTTCTCGTACTGACATACCCTGTGTCACTTGTGAGTTCGTCTCAGGTTGACACATTCAATCTGCAGTGTTACCCTATCCTGTTTGGAAGGAGCCTTTCTAAGACGTTAGACCACCTTTCTGTCCCCACGGTCCCAGGGAAACACACAAACAGCAGGAAGATGTCCCCTTTGCTGGAGAGGTTTTGCCATGTCTCCATGGAGGGACGTGATGATTTGTGGGAGTGAAATAAGAGGAATGGGGGATGTGTGGGAAGTGTGTGTTGGAAGAAGTTTGTCTAGCCGGGTAGTGATTAAAAGATTATAAATGATGTTTTGTCTGAGTGGCTCATGTGGGTTTCAATATTATTCCCGTTTAAGGCTGAGGGTGGAGGCGGAGAAATTTCTAAGATTATGAGCAAGGGGCCCCAACTCCAGGAGTGCAACTTGGCCCTGCTGTCTTGCCAAGTGACATGTGCTTTGGGTCTAGGCCGACACCATTCAGGAAAAGAACTTTCAGGAGCTGTTTCTCTGATTGAATTTCAGGTTTCTGGCATTGACAACGAAGGCACTTTCCACGTGCTGTGATGGTTAACAGACATGGGTTCAGATTTGCCTGTTAAATACATGTCAAATAAGACCCAGAGCAAAGGCTCTTTTTACTTGTTTATATGTTGTGTCCAAAGAGCTAAACAGCTCACATGTCCATCTGAACAGACCCTGGAGGAAATAAATTTACCCAAAGGTGTCTCTGCGGCTCAGAAGTTGCACGCTGTGTCAGGACGGCCCAGCAGTGCTGGCAGCGGCTGCAATTTGTCTGTGATGATGAGACCAGCAAGTTTGGTCTGTAACCTGGGGAAGAAAAACAGGAAACCCTCCCCCTTGACAAGCTGGCTGAAAATCCTGAGAAGCTCATGTTCTCACATGTAGTTTCTTCCTTTCTCTTCCTCCTGCCCCTCCTCCTCCCCAGAAGCTTTACTTTTGTGGGTATTATAAAACCGGTGTGGGTTGGATCACCTCTCAAACATCATTATTCCAAAAAAGGAGGCAAAATGATAACGGAAATCAAAACCATTTGCAGGTGGCAGTTACACGCCAAGCTACACGTAGTCTTCCCAGGAGCTCCAGCAAGGGTGCTCCCGGTATTCACCCACAGAGCTCAGAACCTGTGTCTACACCAAAACCTGCACCCAGATGTTCAGAGCAGCCCAATGCAGAGCTAGCCTTGAGGGGCCATCAAGATGCCCTTGGGTTGGTGAATGGATAAACAAATTGCAGCATATCCATATGATCAAATATTATTCACTAGTTTAAAAAAAGAAGCTATCAGGCCACAGAAAGACACAAAGGAAGCTTGAGCGCGTTTTGCCAAGTGAGCAAAAGATTACACGCTGTATGCTGTGGGGTTCCACCTTCCAGACGTTCTGGAAAAGGCACAACTATAGAGACAGTGAAAAGATCCACGGAGGTTTGGAGTTTGCAGGGAGGGAGGGAGGGGGGAGCCAACAGGGTAGAGGGCATCTTTAGGGCAGCAATGTGTTCTGTGGGATACTGCAACGGGATCTCGTGACATCATGCCTACATCAAAACCATGCCACGTGTAACACAAAGAGCGAATCCTAATGCAAACTTCCAGTGGACGTCCCTTCATAATAGTGTGTCAATATTGGTTCAGGGGAACAAATGTGCTACAATAATGAAAGATATTAAAGTAGGAGGAACCTAGGGCAGAGGAGGGGCCTATGGAATCATTTCTGCTCAATTTTTCTATAGACCTAAACTGCTCTAAAAATTTAAAGTCAATTAAAGGGTACCATTTCTGGAGGCAGGAGGTAGTCAGTGTAGCTCGTCTCTTCCCTGGGGGGGAGGATCTGGGACGGAGCCTTGTAGAACTATAAAGTGGGACTAGTGAGCACTAAAGAAATCCCACCCAATCCAGATTCCCTGTCATCATATCCCACAGGCTTTGATGTGGGCGAAAGCGCCATTTGAATGCTTTGAGGAAATTCCACTCAAATCCAAAGTTAAGGGGCTGCCACTTCATTTCACTTCTGAGTCTCCCGTTCCCTTGGGTTTTGCTTATATTTATTTGTAATATCAAGATGGGTCAGAAAATAGGAAAAAGATCCTCTAATACCCTCAAAACCTTTTTGTTTATTTATAGTCTGTTGAGTACCTCTGGTGAATTTTGGGTGACATCAGGTGTTGGGGAGATGCAGAGAAATTTAACCCAAGATCCTCTCTCCTGGTTTGTTTAAGTTTTAACACATCAGAAACTCTCCCATGGAAAAACCATTACAATGTCAACTGTATAATTCAGGTTAACTTCCCTGCGCTATAGAAGATAGGGATCGTTCCTCCCCTCCCCTCCCCTCTCTTTTTCTGCATTTGAGAAACATCAAAGCCTCCTTTGATGAAATAATCACACTTGGTTCTTGCTCTTGTGGAGCTTAAATTTCATCAGAAAAGGTAAACATTAAATGATGGATAATATCACGCAAATGGACACACAGTGTTACCTTTGATTGGCAATTGTCTCCATCCTCCTCCCTCTGAGTGATTAGGCTGAGTGCCTGGGGAAGGGGAAGGAAGTTAAGAGCTTCCACAAGGATTCTGAAGACTTTGTCCAGTACCAGAAAATGAATGCAAAATATTTGATTAATAATTTTCATATTGGCTACATGTTAAAATGATGGTATGTGGGATATGTTGGTCAAGAATATGTTGCTAAAATTAATTCCAACTGCATCTTTCCCCTTTTTTCAAATGGTGTATTGGTTTGCCAAGGCCGCCATGGCAAAATACCATAGGCTGGGTGATTCAAACAAAACAGTTTTTTTTTTTTTTCTCACTGTCTTGAAGGTTGAGAGTCCAAGATCAGGGCGTGAGGGTCAAGTCCTGCCCCTGGGACCCTGAGCACCATCAGTCTGACCCTCTGGAACCAGGCGGGAGACGCTCTGCAGCCAGAGTTTAATGATGTCGTTTCAGGTTGGCCCTGGTTACGCGTGGGCTTTGGCCGTGGGGAGCTTCCCTTTCCCTGTGAGGTCCTTTTCACATGTGACCTGGCCGCGGAGATGGAGAACTTGCAGACCCTCCGTGGCTCTGGGGGCCGGGCAGCAGGTGTCAGTCTGGAGCCCCATTCTCTCCTCCCTGCTGACCGCATCTGTGTGTGTTTGTCATTCTCGGCAGTCCGCTGACACAGGCCCTGTGACTTGAACTCATGCCTGCGAAGTCTCAGCTTTCCTCCTGTAGAATGGGACTGTCACTCACGCTTGCCTGTTCTTCCTCAGCCAGCTGAGACAAGGCCTACTGAGTGCCTGGTAATTGGTGAGAAGTCCACTATTATACAGACGGCCTGGCCAGATCCAGATCAGGCCCCTAGGAGTCTGCCGTTCTGTGCTTTAGGTCTTGGCCTCAAATGACAACAGTATGGCCTTGCACTGCCACGGTTCCAAATCCCCTATGGAGACAGGAGGAACTGGAATAGGTTGATTTCCATGGCAGCACTGTTGGGGAGAGGAGGGAAGTAGCTTTCCTGCAGGGGCAGGTAAAGGGATCACCCTCGTAACTCATGGCAGCTCTGCTGCGGGAACCCAGCAAGGGGAGAAATGTGCCTGGGGAGGAGAGGTGTAATTATCTGCGTCAGTTTCCCAGGGCTGCCATAGCAAATGGCTACAACTGGCTTAAGGTGCTAGAAATGTATTCTGCCACCATTCTGGAGGCTACAAGACTGAAACTGAAGTGCTGGCTGTGCCAGGCTCACTCTGAAGTCAGTAGGGGAGGTCCTTTCTCGTCTCTTCCTTGAGTTGCAGCTGCATCACTCTAGTCTCTGCCTCTGCCGTTCCATGACACCTTCTTGGCTTCTCCTCTGTATCTCTAGATCCAAATCTCCCCCCTACTTCTTACAAAGATATCAGTCACTGAATTTAGGGTTCACCTCAGGTATGACCTCATTTTAACTTTATTAGAGACCCTGTTTCCAAATAAGATCACGTAGTACTTGGGGGTAGGACCTACACATTTCCTTTCTGTGGACACAATTCAATCTACTAACAGTATGCATGGCAAGGGAGGAAGATTAGGTAAGGAGGAGAGTCCAGGGCCAGGCTAATGACCTTGGTTGTTTTGTGTATGGTAGGCATGAGAAGCTAGGGATTTATGGAAGTGAGCCGATACCTTTCTGAGAATCCTAACTTTGGCAGCAAGATGATAGGATGGGGGCTCAAGAAAGATGACAGGCCAGCTAGCTGTCAGAGGTGACATTTAGCAGGCAAAGGCATGGCCTGCCAGTGGGAGTGAAAATGTTCTTTCTACAGAGGAGGTATCATGTAGATGGAACCCACCACTTGGCCAGTGGTAGAATAGTGGGTGGGAGATGGAAATAAAGAGGAGGAGAAAGAAGGTGGGGTGGGGAGAGGGGGCACAGAGAGAAAGAGAGAGAAAGGAGCTGGTTATGCAATCCAAACAGAAATAAAGAAAAAGCAGAGATAAGTTAGGTTTTCAGCTAATCCACAACGATAGATGAATCAGAAAGCTGCAGAGACGCCTATAGAATTTGAGCAGGAAACACAGATTGCAAGATATTTGTAACAAGGAAAGAGAAACTTATGGCTTACTCTAGATAGACTATTTCCTGTTAGTTAAAATTTTGGATGGGGAGATGAATGGGAATGTGGGGGTAGGAGGGGGATAAATACTTTGTATTACTTTTTTATTTTTGAGACAGAGTCTCACTATGTCACCCTTGGTAGAGTTCCGTGGCGTCACAGCTCACAGCAACCTCAAACTCTTGGGCTTAAGTGATTCTCTTGCCTCAGCCTCCCAAGTAGCTGGGACTGTAGGTGCCCACCACAACTCCCAGCTATTTTTCTTGCAGTTGTTATTGTTGTATAGGTGGCCTGCACCGGGTTCAAACCTATCACCCTTGGTGTATGTGGCTGGCGCCATAACTACTGTGCTACAGACGCTGAACCACTTTGTATAACTTTTAAAAAAAATCTAAGGGATGATAACAACTGAGAAAAATTGGAACCAAAGAGCTCTAAGTTATGAAAATCTCAGCAGCAACAAAGAGTATTGAAATATTTCCTTGGGAATCACTGTAGTCCCACAAAATAGAAGTCCCTGTACTGTCTTAAATTTAGTTATTTCTGCTTCGATTTGACATTAATGAATAATTCTACTGAGAGCTGGTCCTCCATCTATGTAGCTCAACATGAACAAGTTGACAAGAAATAATGAAAGGGGAAGAGATGGGGAGAGAAAGAGAGAGAGAGACCCATGATACATTTTAAAAAATAGGAAGTTTCAACAAAACACTATTCATTGGTAGTAATCTACATCCTGATGAGTTCACTGTATTTGAGGAGGAAGTTGTGGAATAGTTTCAGATCATTTCTGGACACATTGGAAGCCCAGTAGTAAAAATATAAGGTGGAAAACTCAAGAGAGTGAGTTGACTAGAAAACTGACATGTGATTGCTTCTTTCTTCCATTTTTATTCTGGCCATCTGCTTTATCAATGACACGGGAATCACTTGCATTCACATTTATTGTGAAATTAATTATAAAGAAATACATTCAGACTTTTCTACCCTGGGGACAGTCAGTAGGGAGTAATGATAGTGAACTTTAAGGAAAAAAAATTGAACTAACAATTGACTATGAATTTGTTCTCTTTGCATTCAGTGATTAGGTCCATTATTTCTTCTTTGTTATTCAAAGGGGTGGCTTCTATTCTGTTCTGAATTTCTTAGCTTTTATAAAAAACATTAATGGAAACTCTGCATTTACCCTTCAGAGACTTTTGCACTCATGTGGAATAGAAGGTGACCTCTCTCTTGAAAGTACTGTTTGTTCTGAATATTTGAACAAATTTTGGCATTTGCTATTTCTTTTGGTACATTGCTTTTGGGCTGACAATGGTGTTCTATTTTCAGGGTAATTAAATTAATGCTTACAAATGAAAATTTATAAAAATACATGAGACTGGTTCTGCCTTTAGGAGATCAAAATCTAAAAAAAAAAAAAAAAAAAGAAGAAGAATCCAACATCTACCAAATAATTACAGTTAGGACCAGCTACCTAATTTGTGGGGACCCTTGTTTAAAAACTAAGAATTCTGAGATGGTGATCATATGACATTTAATAAAGCATTGGGCCATTCTGAAGTAGAGGCCCTGTGTGACTGTCAGGTTGCATGCCCATAAAGCTGTCCCTAATTACAATATTAATTGGATACTGCAAGAGAAGATGGCACTGGGAGAGTGCACATGTACATGGGGCCCTGACTTCCTCTCTTATCTCATTCCCAGACATCCCTTGTCTTCTCTGACTTTATTGCTGTACATTTAAGATATAAGGCATGACGCCTCGGGGTTTTTGTGCTTACCATTTCCTTTCCTTGGAATATATTCCCCTGGTCTTCACCTGGCTGACACCCTTGTACAAATTTCTGTTCTAATATCACCTTAAATACCACTTTCTTCTTATCCTGTGTCACCTAAGAACTTTAGCTGACCAAACGTCTATAGGATTAGTGTTTCTTGATGGTCTTCCTCACACAGAATGGACATTGTGTGTGGACAGGATTGTGTTTGATTGTTCACAACTGTATCCTCAGAACCCACAAGAGCTGGCACAAATAAGTGACTCAAGATATTACTAAATGAATGAGTAAATAAACGAAGACATGTAGCTACAGGAGCCCCTTATTCTGCCTTGGGCAACAGAGCAGTTCCTAGGTGGTTCTGGCCTTTCATGAATGAGCTGACTTTGGATGGCGGGTAATGTGTACAGGGCATCCCACCCTTCAAAAGGACAGGCAGGAAAGAGCATGCCATGTTTAGAAACGTTTCTGTACAATCTGCTCTCCTGGAACTAGCATGCTACAGATCCTAATCCTATCCCTTACGTGGAGGTCATGAGCTCTGCCCAGTTCATGTATATTATCCTTTGTCTTAAGACATTCATCTTTATTAACATCTAATGGCCTGTTGCAGTGTCTACTCCACTGGCAGGCCTGTTGTGCCTAAGTGGCCATGCTGGGTTCTAGTGCCCCACCATGTTTGCCATAGATAATTGGAGGAGAAGTGGACACCTAATCCAATGCCAACCAATGAGCTTTCTGGCCTTTGACCAACCAGTTTCTTTCTCAAAAATTTGAACCAAGACAGAGGCTCTGTCCAACTGGTATGGCTATTGTACCTAATAGACTTGGAACTGGTGTCTATGGTGAGTTCATTGGATGGTCAGAAGAGGCAGAGATTTTAAAAAAGAAAAACAAACAAACAAACAAACAAAAGAACCCAGGAGACACTGAGAAATAGAAAATGAAGGAAGACCACTGGGCTACTGAGTGATGAAGAGCCTTTTTTTTGAGTTTTCCGGTTATGTGGACCAGCTGTGTTTCTGGTTCCTCTCTCTACCTATGAGATAACTTTCTATCCTTAGAAAAACCCACTTTTTGCACCACAAATCCTAACCCTCTGAAATTAGGCCAGTGATAAATCAGAATTTACCATAAAAGTAAAACTACTGGGAAATACATCTTCCTTGTTGCTCAAATATTCATTTAAGTAGTATTTAATGGAAGGTGATATGGTGTATAACTATTCACTATCATAGATACTATAGGAGATTTTAAAGTAGTAACAACTTTCATGCTCTTGAGAAAAGATATAAATTTTATTTATAAAATGATAATACATATGTTGCAAAGGTGGGTTAAAGTCTCAGGCAGTATAGAGAGATTTGTGTAGACAATGCTGGTAAGATTGGAGCCAGTTTTAGAAGGATGGTTAAGAATACAGGAGTTTGATTCAGGTGAGATGAGTTGAATTAAGCCGTGAGGAAGGGGGACATGAACTGCTCTTAGAGCACAGCGTTCATGTGTGTGAATACAAGAACTGAAACTGGATGAAAGTGCATCTGAAATGTTCAAGGCTTTGCTATGCTGGCTGAGGAGTTGGGGCTTTATTTAGGAGACAGTGAAGAACCACTGAAGGGCTTTGATTAGAGTAGTCACGTTTAATGATGTTTGTGTTGAAAAATCAATCTACTGGATTAACAGAGCAGAGGTGTAAGGGATGATTTGGTGTCCTACAGGACATGTGCTGGTCCACCTCTGATTTCAGCTGTAATTGGAATAGACAGCTCCCAGTGTGCCGGTAGACTCCCACGTCAAGGGCAGCCTTCAGTATCTATGGCCTCCTTTTTCAGGGTTTTCTCTGAAGCCAGGAGTTTCATGATCCATCACAGAGCATTCCAGAAATGTGGAGGAGCTGCACCTTCCAAGGAATTCTCCAACTACTGGGGAGTGGGAGTCAGGGGTAAATATCCTGGTCTCTTATCCTTTGGAGGGACAAGTCAGGCATACTTTGAACGATTCCTTAGAGTATCTCTAGAAGCCCACAGTCCTGTCCAGCTCAATAATGTCCCTTCTGGCTGGGCATAGTGGTTCACACCTGTCATCTTAGCACTTAAAGAGGCTGAAGTGGGAGCATTGCTTGAGGCTAGCAGTTAAAGCCTAAGCAAGAGAAAAATCTTGTCTCCACAAAAAAATAGAAGTATTACTTGGGTGTGGTAGTGAATCCCAGTAGTTCCAGCCACTTGGGAGGCTGACGCAGGAGGATAACTTGAGCCCGGAAGTTTGAGGTTGTAGTGAGCTGTGATGACACCCCTGTACTGTAGCCCAGGGCAACTGAGCAAGACCCTGCCAGAAGTAAAATGAGAATGCAAGACTCCTAATCCAAAAAGCATTAAACATTCTGAGACAGCAACTGTAGAGCATTAAACCAAGCACAAAGCTCTTCCGAGGACAGGGCCCTGTCTTCTGGTCTCCACTTTCAATGTAAAGTGATTTGGATCCCCTGGGATGAAATCCTGGCTCCATGTCTTACTAGCTATGCAACTGTGGGCATGTTTAAGTTTTTTGAGCACTGGTTGTTCATCTACCAAATGAGTATAGTAATATCTCTGTCCCAAGGGCGTTCTCAGGACGAAATTCAGTAAAATGATGTGTAAAGCACCCACTGTGCTTGGAGTAAATGTGTGTGTCCAAAGCTGCTGAAATCCCTTCTTCTGGGCTTCTTCCTTTGCAAAGTGACATGCAGGGCAAAGTTCTCTGTGCCTCTATGCACAGTTTCACATACATCCCTGGCAGCACGTCTGTGGGATGTGGTAGTGTCTCAACTTGGAGAGTGTTGGGAGAATAGTCCATTAAAGAGGGGAAAAATCAATAGCGCAATTAGGAACCATTTGGTCCTATAAGGACGCCAGCTGCAGTGGAGGCCACTGCTACCGAGAGCTGCCTCTAATGGTGTGTGCCGCCTGCTGCACCAGCCAACCCCTCTCCCTTCCCAGGGTGTATGTCCTGTTATGACACCAGGGATATCGAAAATGCAGCAGATGCAAGGAATAGATACTGTGGAAAGAAAATCAGTCTCAAAGCCAATCCCCAAACTCCTTATGTAAGACTTGAGTCAACAATATCTTGCTTTGGCCTGTTGCGGTAGCTCATGCCCATAATCCTAGCACTCTGAGAGGCCCAGGCAGGTGGATTGGCTGAGCTCAGGAGTTGGAGAGCAGCCTGAGCAAGAGCAAGATTCTATCTCTACAAATGTAAAAACTAGCTGGGACACCTGTAATCTCAGCTACTTGGGTGGCTGAGACAAGAGGATCACTAGAGCCAAGAGATTGCTATGAGGTATGATACCAGGGCAACAGAATGGGACTCTGTCTCCAAAACCCCCCAAACCAAACCAAACCAAAACAAAATTTAAAAAAATCTGCCTTAATGAACAACACAGACAATTTAGTAAGGGACTAAACCAGTGGTTCTCAACCTGTGGGTTGAGACCCACAGGAACTGTATTAAAGGCTTGCGGCATTAGGAAGGTTGAGAACCACTGGGCTAACTCACCCTAGCCTCAGCTGAACTCCATCAACTGTGTGGTTTTGCTTTGGGGCATATCTTCTATCTGGTTTTCTTATTTTCCTACTGTCTTTCTCCTAGAAAGGATTTAGAGCATGAGGATTGCACTGATTTTTGCTCTAGCAGGAAAGACAGAAGAATTGTGTAAAAATTCCTTGGAAAATTTTGTATTAGGACTGACTTGCAAACAATGTCCATCATTTTCATGTCTAGAAAAAGGTTTTGTTTTGAACCTTGGTCTTTGATAATTATTGTCCTTTGTGAGCATTAGTTCACTGCTTCATTTGAGAAACATACTGTTAGTGTCCACTATGTGCTGGACTTTGTGTGGGGAGCTGTAAAGTTCATGCAAAATTGAGTTTTTGAGCAAATAAGGTCATTTATGCCAGTGAAAGGCCAATTTCAAGATCAACCAGGAGCACTGGAAATTTAAGAAGCTATTTTAGTTTTGGTTGGAGGTAAAATAATTAATGTTAAAAATAATTTAAACTTTTGATGGTGGAAATGTTCTTTATTCACTTTAGTGTTAAGTGTGTATTTTATGGCTGTAAGAAAAAGAAAAAGATAACCTAATAGGACAAAGTGGATATAGGAAAGCAATTTGAGGATTCTACTTTGATTCTTTAATTAAGCATTCCCAAAGCGTCCCTCTGACATATGAGAAAGTCCCTTGCAGGTCTCCTTTAAGGTTGAGTGCCCGGTGTGCCCTCACGCCTCTCTTCTTGTTTCCATAGCATCACTCAGATATCCAGGGACCAGCAATCATTTTTTAAATGGCTCCTGGAGACTAACCACCCGGGCCCTGCCTCTAACACAAGCACGTTTCTCTCTTCCTCTCCATCTCACATTCTCGAGGGGAAAAAAGCACTTAAAAGTCGATCTTTCAGAGGTTCAACCCACATGCCCCTTCTCATTTTCTAAAGCTCAAGAGGAACAAAGTATGGAATATGATGGAGCCCCCTGCTTGCTCCCTTGGTCCTTAATTCCTGACTTACTTCACTTTGCCCGAGTCTTCTGAGCACTGGAGTGTCCATCCTCCCAACTCTCAGTGAGGCATGTGGGAACCATGAGAGCTCACCTATCCGCTGTGTG
The DNA here is from genome assembly GCF_000181295.1 of Otolemur garnettii. Taxonomy (NCBI): domain Eukaryota; kingdom Metazoa; phylum Chordata; class Mammalia; order Primates; family Galagidae; genus Otolemur; species Otolemur garnettii. Next base: position 536,364 of record NW_003852506.1, read on the forward strand.
CCCCAACCTCTTCGTTTTTCTATCCTTCACAGAGAAAGCCAATTGGTGGGCTCTGCAGCCATTTGTCACCTGGGAGCAGCAGGACATCAGCCATCTCCAGGCGGGGTTTTGAGTATCATTTCCCAATAGTTGGTTGTTTTATTTTTGCTATGCTTTGAGGAGGGGCCATCACGTCCAGTAAATAAATAAGAGCAATTAAATCTAATGCTTGATAAATGACAAATGCTCATCACTGAGGTCAGGGAAGCATATCAGTTCTCACATCAGAATTACATTATTGCAAGTGGTATGGTTTGGGATTTCCCCTCCTAGTCCTCATGCATTAACTACCACTCGAGACAGGATGCGGAGTGCACCAGCATCCATTACTGCGCAGGGCCCTGAATTCCATTTACTCTAAGAGTTTTGCTTGCATTTGACAGCAGCTTTATTCAACTTGTTGCTTTGAATTAAGGTTTGTTTTTGAAAGAGATCTTGAAGGGGAAGAGAAACATTTATTGTCTATGGATCACTGGCAAGAAGAGAGTACAGAATGCTATTATGTGCCAGGCCATTTGCTTGTTAACTTATTTTCACATCAGATGTGGTAACCATACTTCAACACTAATTGCTTGTCATTTTAGGACTTAAAATACCCCAAATTTTAAAATTAGTATAATTTTTACTTATACTTTGTGCAATTCTATTAACTAATTACTTTCAAGTCTTCTTACTTTATAACTCAAGTTCCAATAATCAATTTGATTTAATAAACAATATCAATAAATGTTTATAAAAGGGGCGACATTTTATAAAAGTTTATGCCCTCTCTTGACATCCTCTCCCGCCTTTTTAAAATCAAGAAAAGCAACTAAGGATTCATCCTCCACGTCTGGACACCCCTGAGGTGGTGAATGTTTCCAGTGGGGCTGACTTCCATTGCTCCTTTCACTGTGTTGCCCAAGAGGGACTGGGGTTTGACCAGAAACACCAGAACAACCAATAACCAATGGGAACCACGTTCTTTCAACAAACCCTGCAAGCTTGGTCTGGTAAGCTTTACAAAGGGCTCTGGAGTGCTTCCCGATGTGATTTTTTGCCTTGACATCCCTTACCTTGGTTTAGTCATTCTCAATTTGTTTTATCCTCAGTTCAAGGGAAGAACGCTGAAAGGAGCAGGAGATACTCTTTTCAAAAGGCCTATGGAGATGAGTTATTAGAAGAGAAAACAGAAGAGAATAGAGATACGAATAATCATTAACATTTGTTTCTGGCTACCAAAAATACCTATGTTTAAAGTTGTAAACAGAAAATTAAAGAAAAAGCCTTGAAGACAAACAGTCCTCTGACAACAGTTCTGTGCCCTTCTGTGTTTTCACGTATTTCCACACACAGATACTAGCTGCATGTGTGCCTTTTTATAAAGGGAGAAGATTTTATTATATGAACTTTTTTTTCCTTTTCCTTGCACATTATTATTTATTGTGAACATTTTCTCCTGAAGCAAGTCTAACAGCTGCCTCATGTTCCTTCTCATGGATGTGTCAAAATTTACTTTGCCAATGTCCTCCTTTGGGAAATTTAAGCTATTTTCCTTCCTTGGGCATTATACACATTTCTATCTCATGATAATCTTTGCCTTGAACTGCATTTGTTTTCCTTAATATAAATTCCCAGAAATGGAATTGCAGGGTCAAATGATGTGCACATTTTTTTGAAGCTGTTAATACCTATTGCTCAATTCCCCAGCGGCGAAATGATAGCATTCTGTACTCACATAAACAGCAAAAGCACCCACTTCTGTAGTGTCATGATAAACATTAATAGCTACATCAAATGTGCCAGGCACTTTGTTAAGGGTTTCATATGCATTTTTTCACTTAATTCTAATAACCAGCCTCTCAAATAGTACTGCTATCATTTGCATTTTGTAGATGTGTAAAATGAAGCTCAGAGAGCTTTAGCTAATTTGATTGGAAATCCATGACTCTGGTTTTGATTTTGAAACTTGACCCTTAGCTGCCACTGCATATCATATCTCAACATTTATTGAGCACCTACTAAGTGCAAGGCACTGTGCTAGGGTAGTGTGAGGAACTATAGATAGGAAAAGCAAGCCTGATCTCTATTCCCAGCCTCTCCTAATCCAGTAGAGGGAAGAAAATAGATGCATTAATGAATATAATGTAAAATATAGTTGGGCCAACTTATGTAATAATGATAGGAAAATAATGTGGGCTATAAAGAATGGGGAGATTATAAGCAGCTGAGAGGACTGGAAAATGCTTTTCAGGGAAAAGACCTGATCATTAAAGACATGGCAGATCCAGCCAGGTGGAAATGTAGGGCAAAGATTTCTAGAAGGACTATCTTAACATCACAGCTACAGGGAACATGTGGAGGCCACCAGGAAGAGCTTAGTGGCAGAGGGGCACTGGGGGAAATATAATAGCAAGAGATAGTCAAAAGTTGAATTATGGAGGCCTTTGCTAAATCAAGGAGGTAAGATTTGATCTTATAAACAATTGGGGTATCATAGAACATTTTCAGTAAAGAGACATGATTTGCATGCTCAAAGATTAGTTTCAGAGACATTTGAAATATGATTGTAGAAGAGACTAGAGATGGGGACACTGTTAGGTAACATGGCAAGAAGGGGAAGAGTACTGTTGGTAGATTCAAGGTCTGACATTTGCTTGGATGTGGGGAGCAAAGGGGAGGAGTTAAATATTTCTGCAAGGTCTTGGCTTTGACTGATGTCCAGCCAGCTTGCCATCAGCAGAAACAGGATAGATGGAGGAGGAGGAGCTGAGGAGAGAGACGACAGAATCAAGTTCAAAATGGAGTAACCCTGAAGTGTGAGTCAACTTCAAAGATACCAGCTGAAAATGTGCTGTTGACCTTTGGAGAGAGTTTGAGACTTGAGAGGTAAACTTCAGCACTCTCCATAGGGAAGCCATAGCTGAAACCAAGGATTTGTATAGCACTGTGAGGGAAAGGGAATAAAGAAGCAGGCAGAAGATGGCAGGCTAGAGAGCTTCCAGAGAGTCCCAGAGGGAAGGAAGGGTTAGGACAAAGAAGGGAAGGGCACAGCTGAGGAGGAGGTGCCAGAGAATGCTGGGGACTTCACGGGGAGAAACTGCAAAGCAGAACAGGAAAAAGGAAAGAAAAGGAGGAGACGGGATTGGCAAGGATTAGACCCGGAGAGGCTCAGAGCCCAGTGAGGTGGTAATGGGGGATCCTGTCTCTCCTTCCCACATGCTTCTGGTAATTAGTGGCCTACCGAGTTGTTTAGAAGCTTTTCTGCCCTTGTAAGAGTATGCCCTGAATTGTGTGGAGCACTGGCAGGCTCCTCGAGCTTGGATATGTTGTATGGCTTCCCACTGGGGGACGGGACTGGAGAAGCTGGGACCCCAGCTCTCTTCCACCAAGACTCTTTTATTCCCCCACCACTTCCCCACCCACTGAAGCTGGGAGGTCAGGTTGAGACCTTTGGGACCAATAGCTTTTCTTTACCTGTGACATCCTCTAGTCTTGGCGGAGAGTAGGGCCACACCTTCTCCCTTGCTGGCCTGTAGTAGATGTGGGGTGCCTGGTTATGGATTCCCTGCCTGCCGTCACTCTCAGGAGTTGCCTGTCAGTAGGTTAGACACAGTAGGCCACATCCAGTGCCCCCAGGACTCTAGCCAATTGCTAGGAGGCACACAGGGGAGATTTGAGCACCTGACTGTGGAGGCAAGGGAGCCCTTATGGGCAGAACTGAAGGGGTAGTACAGTGTTGTGTATGTGTGAGGGTGGGTCTGACCACCCGTCCCGCCACAGGAAAGTTGCTCTGCACCATTCCTGTGGAGCATAGCTTGGCACTTTGCAAACAGACACTGTAGGGAGCCTCTTAGGGCAGGGTGGTAAGAGAGAGGCGGATCTCTCTCTGCCATCCACACAGTCTTTCCAGGATCTAGAGACTACTTCTGCCTCTCCCATAGACTTCTCACAAGGCCTAAGATATGACCCTTGGGCCCTGGTGAGATTTTGCAAAGCCTTTCAGCCTCACCCAATCTATACACATAGACAAGGAAATGTAATGGAAATGGACAAATTCCCGGAAACATGCAACCTCTCAAGACTCAATCAGGAAGAAATAGAATTCCTGAACAGACCAATAATAAATAACAAAATGCAATCAGTAATTAAAAATCTTCTACCAAAAAAAAAAATCCCTGGATCAAATGGATTCACAGCTAAATTATATCAGAGCTACATAGCAGAGGTGGTACCCATACTACAGAAATAATCCCATAACATAGAGAAGGAAGGAATTTTCTCGCAATTCATGCTATGAAGCCAGTATCACCTTGATACCAAAGCCAGGAAAGGACACAACAAAAAGAGAAAGCTAAAGACCAGTATTCCATATGAATATAGATGCAAAAATCCTCAATAAAATGCTAGCAAATTAAATTCAGTAGCACATCAAAAAAAAAAAAAATAGTCCACTCTGACCAATGAGCTTTATCCCAGGAATGCAAGGAAGGTTCAACATACCTAAATAAATAATATGATTCACCACTTAAACAGAATCAAAAATGAAGACCATATGATAATTTTAGTAGAAGCAAAAGAAACACTTAACAAAATCTAGCACCCTTTCATGATAAAACCCTCAAGAAACTAGGTATACAAGGAACATATCTCAAAATTATAAAGGCATACATGACAACCCCATAGTCAACATTATACTAAATGGAGACAAGTTGGAAATATTCCTGGTAAGGGTGCCTGTTGTCAATACTTCTATTCTATACAGTACTGGAAGTTCTAGCCAGAGCAATCAGGCAAGAGAAAGAAAGAAAGAAAGACTCCACATTTGTAAAGAGAAAGTCAAACTATCACTCTTCATCATCTTGTACCCAGAAAACTCCAGAAACTTCACCAAGAGACTCTTGGAATTGACAAACAAATTCATCAAAGTCTCAGTATACAAAATCGATGTACACAAATAAGTAGCATTTCTAAAGACTAGTTATTAGAATTTCAGAGTCAAATAAAAGGCTCAATACCATTCACAATAACTACAAATAAAATACCTAGGAATATATTTAACCAAGGAGGGGGATGATGTCTACTAGGAGAGCTATAAAAAACCGAGGAAAGAAATCACAGAGGACACAAACAAATGGAAAAAGATAATCAATGTCATGCTTATGGATCGGCAGAATCAACATTGTTAAAATAGCCATATAACCCAAAGTGCTTTCCAGACTCAGTGCAATTCCCATCAAAATACCAATGTTGTCCTTCACATAACTAGAAAAATATAATTCTACACTTCATTTGGAAACTGAAAAGAGTGCAATTAGCCAAAGCAATCTTAAGCAAAAAGAAAAAATCTGGAGGCATCACATTACAAGACTTCAAACTATATTACAAGGCTATAATAACATGGCATGTTATTTTTGTGCCATTCCAAATGGCATAGAATTGGCACAAAAATAGAAGCATAGACCAATGGAACAAAATGGAGAACCCAGGTGGAAAGCCACCTTCTGATGTTTGACGGAGCAGACAACATGTACACTGAGGAAAAGAAGCCATATTCAGTAAATAGTGCTGGAAAAATTGGATAGCCACATGCAGAAGAATACAACGGACCCCTAGCTCTCACCACTCACAAAAATGAATTCAGGATGGATGTAAGACTTAAATGTATGGCATGAAACCATAATAATTCTAGAGGAAAATGTAGAAAAACTCCTTTAGATATCTGCCTAGGGAAAGTTTTATGCAAAAACTTTGCCAAATGGCAATCATAGCACAGTAACAAAAATTAATAAATGGGATTTGATTAAAATTAAGAGCTTTGCACAGTTAAGGAGCAAATAGACAATGGACAGAATTGGGAGAAAGTATTCCTAAGCTACACATCCAATATAACCCTGGAATCTACAAAGAGCTCTAGTAAATCTGTAGGAAAAAAAACACAAAAAAGTCTCATTAAAGAGTGGGCCAAAGACATGAACAGAAGATCTGCCTTTTCAAAAGAAGATAAATGGCGAATAAGCATATGAAAAATGCTCAATGTCAGTAATCATTGGGGAAATGCAGGTTAAAACCACAATGAGCTATCACCTTACTCCTATTAGAATGGCTTTTATCAAAAGGTCCAAAAACAATACATGCTGTCATGGAGGCAAGGAGAAAGGAAGGCTTATACACCATTGGTGTGGCTGCGATTTAGTACAACCTCTGTGGAAAACAGTATGGAAATTCCCAAAGAACTAAAAGTAGACTTACAATCCAATCCAGCAATCCTACCACAGGGTATCTACCCAAAAGAAAAGAAGTCTTTCTTTCAAAAAGACACCTGAACTCCAATGTTTATTGTAGCACAAGTCACAATTGCAACAATGTGATATCAATCCAAGCATCCATCAATTCTTGAATGGATTAATAAAATACGGTATGTGTATATGACAGAGTACTACTCAGTACCATTTGCAACAATCCGGATGGAACTGGGGATGATTCTCCTAAGTGAAATATCTCAAGATTGGAATAACAAACTCACATATACTCATTATTAAGTTGAAACTAACCAATGAGCACACAGAGAAGTAAAACTGAGTAGAAATCAAGCAAGGGGAAGGGGGAGGAGGGAAGGGACAGAACCTAACTAGTGGGTACCGTGAACACTATTTGGGTGATGGGCACACAGATAGCTGTGACTCAAGTAGTACAAAAGCAGTTCATGAAAACGAAAACATTTGCACCCTTTTAATATTTTGAAATAAAATAATAAAAAAGAAGAGGGCTGGCAGGGTCTTTGAACATTTTGAAAATGGGAATAAGAAGAATAATGAACAAAAGAGAATGAGGGGCAGTGACCAAACAGAAAGAAGGGCGGGTTGGACCGTCCTGAGCTTAGGAGACCGAGGAAGACAATTTCAAGAGCAGGAGTTGATGAATAGTGGGAAGACAATGGCTTTGCAACGCTGGGGAGAAAATGTCCCAGAAAGCTCAAGGCCAAGGATGCCTGAAAATAAGCCCTGGGGCTTAGCAAGAATAATTGGTGGCCCTTCAGAGAATGCTCTTAGCAGAATGCTGGGGAAGGCAGCCAAGGCAGAAAGTAATTGGCACTTAATTGGAAAAGATGGAAGCAACAACAAGAAGAACAGAAGATAACTTGAGGGTGTGAATATACAAACACACAAGTATACAATACAGCTACAGTGCATATATAACGTGGGAAAGACCTATGGCGATTGTAGGCAGAAGACAAGGGGCCAGTAGAAATACCAGACATGGAAGAGAGAGCCAAGGTAGAGGGAGTAATGGCTGGGAAAATTCCAAACAAGACGGGAGGGTTAGTATCAGTGACCCAAACGAAAGGGTTATCTGCTAAAATGATACATCTTCTGGAGAAGGACAGGAGAGGGAAGGGTGATTAGATCAATTTAGAGGCAGAGGGTAAAGTGTACAAGGGAATTGTCTTTGATACCCTCTAGTTTCTGGTGAAGAGGAGGACGGGGTCATCTGAGGAGCCCCTAAGCCAGGGCAGAGTGGGCTGGGGCCTGAGGAGGGTGGAATGGGGCAAATGTAGCGGTAGGCATCACAGTCTGCCCTGTGTTTATTCTTGGCAAAACCAGCAATGGGAAGCCTTCTTCCTAAGAATTCTACTCGACTCTTTCCTGTTAAAACAGTTCTGTTGTGAGGACCACAGGCAGGTAGAGGAGAAAGGGCTGACTAAGGATGAGACACAGGTGTCACCAAATTCATGTCGAATTTGCCAAAGTGTTCCAAATGAATTGAGAACCCCTCGCCCCAAGTCTATTGCAGTGGGAGAGTTACAGGATACCAGTGTGCTTCCTAAAACGGTGCGTTAGGAGATGTCAAATCTCCTGTGTGTCACACATTCCAAACCTGCTATACCTGGATTTGCACTTGGGCAGAAACTAGAAGGAAAACTGCACAGTGCAAAATAATTACATGAAAATGATCACTATTTAGAAAACAAGTTCTTTTCTATAGTTTCTCGAGGCACATAATGCTGCTGTTTCAGTAGTTTTTTCAACATAGAACATGCTTTAAACATTGTTTTTTTGAATTACAGCATTTGCTGTCTTTTTCCGGACACTTGAAGTTTAGTTGCAACATGTGCGTTCAGCTACTTGAGAGTCTCATGGTAGCTTAGTGACTCTTTTCTGTCTGTACTGAGCTAATTCTGTAGAAGCTTTTGACTCAACTACTCATGACCTATTCCAGGAAATGCATTACGAAGGAGCCAGCAGATAACAAATCTCCAACGAAGGAAGAATTGCTTCTGGAAACTGCAGGGCACGAGATAAGGTTTATTCCGTGGGAGCTGAGTTTATCCAGCCCCACACTCGGGTGATGTAGTGGGCTCTGAGTAAGCTTTGTACACAGAGCTGATAAACTCTGCACTAAATTAATTAAGAATTCTATTGCTTTAATAGCTTGTCTTCAAAGACCAATGACTAACACCACGATTTGTTATGCACACAACAAAAATGGGGCTATGCAAATTTTATAATGGGAGCCGTAGGGTCGTATTAAATCATCTCCAGATTTCTTGATAGATCTGATGTATCAAGCTATACTATATGGAATTACTGGATTACAGAGATTCTCTGATAAGCAAAATGGTAAATCTTACCACTGAATTCCATTTTTAAGATGTTTTAACAAAGTCATGTCATTTGAATTTCACAACATCCCTAGAAGAAGATATGACTGATTCCAATTTACAGATGTACGTGTGGGTTTGTTAACATTGCACATCTTGTTCAAGGACACTCAGATACAAAGGGAATGCTGGGATTCAAGACTTAACTGACACTCACAGAGGCCATATGACTGCACTGCTTGCTGCTAATGAAGCCAGAACTAAGTCTGAACTCAGCACCCTGACTGGACCCAACCTGCCGTGTGGCTAGTAGTAGAGGAACAAGGTTAAGGTTGGTGCTTCTATGTGACATTTCATAGTTGTGATTTATTTGCCTTTCTATACTGATATAAAACACGCACACATTGAAAGGCTAGGGCAGGATGAGTGCACCTGTGCCATGGGACGGGGAACGACTGTCCTATACCATCGGGCCTCTCCTGGCCCCACTCATCAGCTCTGCTTCCCACCTAACCTCATCTCCTCCTGCCTATAATGGACGTTTCTGGTAGAACTCTGGGTAATATACATGTTTCATTCTGTCCCTACAGAATTTTCCCATGGATTAGGCAGGCCTCAGCTCCAGGAATGGATTAGTAACCTCAAAGTTAAAGCCTCTCTTGCTTAGAAACGTCACTCATGCTCCTTACTACACCTTTGTGCTTCACTCTGAGGACTCTCAGGTTGTATCCAGGGTTAACGATCAGAAAATGATGCCACCATGAACATCCTTGCCTGTGTCTGCTGGCCCTTCTCTGGGCTGTGTTCCTATAAGAGGAGTGACTCAGCTGAAGGATGTTGATATCGTTAATTCAACAACAGAATTGGCAAATTGTTCTCTAAATCTTGGTTATGTTAAACTATAGTCCAGTCTCACCAGACCCGCCCAAAACTTCTGGTTTTCCATCATTGCTGCCATCATCCCTGTCTCATAAACACTTCTTCACTGCTTCCTCTGGCAGGCATTTTTCTAAGAACTGACATGCATTAACTTGTTTAACTCTCCCAACAATCCTTGGGAAATGCCCATTTTGCAGATGAGAAGATTGAGGCACACACAGTTTGTTATTTAATATTTGCTAAAGGCTATGAAGTTTGTGAGTGGAGCTGGAATTAGATGCCCAGCCCCTTAACCGTTACTATGGGTAGATTGCTTCTTTCAACATGGCTATTAAAAGAGTTTTAAATTTTTCAGCCAGTGCAGTGGCTCACACCTGTAACCCTATCATTCTGGGAGGCCAAGGAGAGAGGATTCTTTTGGATTAGGATTGAACAAAAGCAAGACCCTGTCTCTACTAAAGATAGAGAATATTAGCTGGCCATTATGGCAGACAGCTATAGTCCCAGCTACTCAGGAGGCAGAGGTAGGAGGATCCCTTGAACCCAGGAGTTTGGGGTTGCCATGACCTAGGCTGGCAACACTCTAGCTGGGGCAATAGAGTGATGAATAGAGTAATGAATGGATAGAGTAATGAATGAATGAATGAATAAATATATAAGCAAATGTTTTAAAATTTTGACAAAAAGATAGTATAAAGAGGTCTTAAATTGTTTTAATTTGTATACACCTGATTTCTGGTATATGTAAATGGGGAAGCACATCTTTTTGAATGTTTATCATCTATCCCTACTTCCTCTTTTGTGAATGTCTTGTTAAAAGTTTCCTATTGAGTTGTTTGTTTTCTGCTTTTTGATTTTGGATAGTGTGTCCATTACTTATGGCTACATATTTTATTAATAATAAATCATCCCAAACTTCATAGCTTCTAATGACACCAGTAACTTTACTATCACCTGTCCTGATCCCGAGGGTTGACTGGACTCAAACAGGCTGCTCAGATGGGCGTTTCACGTAGTTTCTGTCAGATAGTGGCTGGGGCTGGAGTCAAGGGGGGGCTGGTGCACTCACATGTCCAGTAGCTCCTGCTGGGGCTGACTGGGGTTGCGGCTTGGAGATTTACACATGGCTGCTGCATATGGCATGAGCTTCTTTATAATATGGTAGTGAGGTTCCAAGAGTGAAATTCCAAAGAGATCAATACAGAAGTATATGATGAGGTTTAGGGCTCAGCCTCAGAACCGACATAGCCGTGCTTTCCGTGTAGTCTACTGGTCAAGGCAGGTTGGAAGTTTCATCTGGTATCAGAGGCTGGACGCTTTGCCACTCTGGGGAGGAATGTCAACCTGGCGTTGTAAGACGGATGTAGGAAATAAGATAAATACATCACAGCAGCCATTTTCAGAAAATTCCCTCTGCCACAGAGAGTAATAATAATTCCTCCAAGTCTTTGCTTGTTTCAATTTTTTTTTTTTTTTTTGAGATAGGACCTCATTTTGTGACCCTGTTTAGAGCATAGTGGCATCATCATAGCTCACTGCAACCTCAAATTTCATGGCTCAAGCAATTCTCCTGCTTTTAGCCTCCTGACTAGCAAGGACTATAGATGCCAGAAGAGTAGGCTAATTTTTCTATTTTTAGTACAGACAGGGTATTTGCTCAAGCTGGTCTCAAACTCCTGACCTCAAGCAAGCCTCTCTCCTCATCCTTTCAAAGTGCTGAGATGATAGGTGGTCGTCACTGCCTGACCGGTTTTAAGTTTTTCAATGGTCTCTCTCTTGATAGAGGAAAGTTTTAATTATAGTAAATTGTAAATTAGTTTCCTTTTGGTTTGTGTTCTTTTATTGTTTTTTTAAAAGCATCATTGCCCTATTTTGCAGTTTTTAATCCACATATAATTTATATACAGGGTGTCCATAAAGTTCGTGTGCAATTTACTATGTTAAACTATTTTAAATTGCACATGAACTTTATGCCCCACCCCGTACATACAGGTATATATGAGTATGGATGTGTATAAAAATATATTTGTGTGTGTATGCATACATGTCTCTTTATGTCTAGGATTTTAATTTATATTGGGCATATTTCTGTATACCAGAAAGGTGCCAGACACATGCTAATTTTCTTTCTCTCCAGTTTCTTTCTTCCAAGAGTTACTTGTTGAAATTTGTGGCATTTGTTATCCTTTTTCTTTGATTCTTTTCTTAAACTTACTTTCCATACTTTTATTCAATTTTGTTTTCTTCGCTTTGTGATCCCTACCTTGTTCTCCCTTTTTCTTATTTGGAGAGCATGTATTTTATCTCCATTTTTTATGGTCACCCTCATATTTTTTTTAACAAGTAAAGGCAGCGTCGTAACGAAGGCCAAGTTCTCCTCACATTGCTTCTCTTCTCTCCCCAACTATAAAGGCCTTAGGAGGTGATAGCTACAAAACCCTCAAATAGCCTATATTGTTGTGGGTTAATAGTTAATTTTTTCCTGCTTTTATGCAAATAAAAACTTGTCATATTGTCATTGTCTTTATAGACCATATTTTTGAGAGATAACTATGTGTTTACAAATGCCTTTGCTGGCTATTTTCTTTTTTATCCCACTGCATCCTTCTGAATTCAGTTTCCTATTTCATAAAAACCATGTTTTAATAGCTATTTCCATGCGAATATAGGAGTATAAAGTCTCTCAATTGTTTTGTCTGCAAATACTCTTTAGCCACTTGGAGCCATAACTCTTATTTTCTTTTTGTGTTTATAATTTCTAATCAGTTCTTTGCAAACTAACTGCTGTTTGTAGATATTTTGTTTGTATGTTTTTACAGACATATGCTCTTTGATTTGTTAATTAACCCATCCATTAAGTTTTAATTTTAATATCTTATAATCCCTCGAAGTTCTGTCTGGTTCTTGTGAAATCTGCCCTTGTTCTGTGTGTGTAAAATTTCATTTTTATCCAGGAGCTTTATCTTTCTAAAAGTACATTTATTTTGATATGTTGACTTTACAGTTCATTTCAGATATTTTTCCCTGATGTCTTTAAGGGTCAAATATCTCTGTTCTTTTTTATTTTATTTTATTTATGAGGGAGCATTTGCGAGTGTGTTTTAATATTCTCTGTTCTGATTTTACTTTGAGAGAATTATATCTTTTGTGGCTTGAATTTAGGAGGGTCTCTCTGAGCTACTTTTGCAGTTGCTAATGTGAATACCCCAGCACCTCACCAGGTCGGCCAAAGTTCATGTTAAGTTCTCATTCTGGGGATTTTTGCGCCACAGAGATCGTAAAATGGCAGTCTTTCCACCTTGCATCATGTTGGTTTAGGGTTTCAAGTTTTCATGGGGCTCTTTTTTTCTCCATGAAGATCTCTGCCATCTTGACTAGCTGGAAAGGGAAGAATTGGAGTGGGCTCAGTGGAGAATTTGGGGTTTATGCCAATGTCTCAGTGTCAACGTACCACCCTCTGTGGTCCAAAAACCTAGTCTCCGAGTCCTGGGAGTCTCACTTCCCAAGCTGTTAGAATCTCCCTTCTCCCAAACCCCCTTCCCGCTTCCCCTCACTGGGCCAGCCAGTTTCTTTTCCAGTGCTTAGGACATGACTTTCACTTCCCCTTTCATTTCTGGAAGCTGTGATCATACGTTCTTTCTTGTGTATACTCATATATTTTTAACTCTTTTTATTACTTAATCGAACATTGTTATTGCCTTATGGTTAGTATTAAGGCCTCCTTATTAGCATGGTCTACTATGTTGCCTAGAAGTATCTTGGAGGATTCCAAAGCTAACCGTGAGTGAAGCTGGGGCCTAAAGTTTTTCCTGTGTCCTTGGGAACTAACCCACCCAGCTAACAGGTTATTCTCTAGGTTCATGTCACAAGATTGCGTATAGGTGATGACACCTCTTTAACTGTCAACTTTCAGTGTATCCGTGAGGGCCCTGACTTTCACTGTATTCTGGGCTGGAGGGCGATGATTCCCTGATTATGTTAGTGGAATATCTGTACTTTTGAAAGATTATTTTGTCTTTACATAAGTTTATAAAATAATAGGGTAAACCAATTTAGACAAGTTTACTGGTTGCAGAATTTCTCAGAAAAGAAGAGGAGGCCTCTAGCATCACTCCTGAATTAAAAGATAGTGGGAAAGGGTCAGGTGTAAGCATGCATGTTGGATGGGGACATGAGTCAGATGCCAGAGGTCAGAGCATCTCGGAGTCCAGCAGCAGAAAGAAGCACCAGAGACTGCTTTGTAGAGCTGCCTCATTGGTTTGGTTCCAAACATTGGTACATGTTCCAAACATGTACCATTTTTTTTTAAGCCAGACCCTCTTTAATTCAGATATTATGTAAGGAAAATACTTCTATGAGCCCCTTGATAGTGACTTACTGACCTACTAACATAATCAATTCACCTTTTAATTTTGGATTCATCTCAGGCCAGAAAGCCTATGAGGGAAGAGGAAATTGTCTCAGTGATCCTGTTTTGGTAACAGCAAAGGCTTACTGAGCACTGACCACTGACCACGGCCCAAATGCAGGCTCGGCAGTCCACAGGGTTTGTAAACCTCACTTTGTTCTGCTTTGTGATTTTGGTTCTAGAGAAGGCCCCAATTCACAGATGAGAAAACTGAGACACAATGATACCGAGAATCACTTCTCTCTCTACTACTTCATTTCAACTGATTTTATTTTTGCTATATAAAGAAGGTTTTCACAATGTACATGCTGACTCACTCGACTCTAATGGTCTTGGGTAGAAGGCCAAGATGGTAGCTGTCGTCTAATTGCAGTTGGTTAGTAAGACACCTCCTCCTCTGAGGTTTAAATGTCTGGGGTACTAGACTTTTTGCTGCCACATCAGGCTGGGTAAACCATTTTACCTTCTTAGATCTATTTTTGTCATATGTTAAACAGTGACTTGTAATATCAGGCACATGTACCTCACAGGATTGCCATGTTCATTAATACCTGGGAAAATTATAAAGTGTTATGTAAAATGCAAGGCACTAGCATTGTTAGTGGAGCACAGTTTCATTTTTCTTTCATTTCTGATGCAAATTTACAGTGAAGTGCATGGTCCTGGGGAGGACAGTGAGCCTGGGGTCTGGGTTGAAGGTCTGAAGTGGCTGCCGGCTCTCAGGGCATCTGGGGTCTTGGTGAGATGATGGAATATTCCACCTCCCCCTAAGTCTCACTCTTGGGAGTTTCTCCAGGGAAGTTGTTCTAGGCTGGATTTGTTGGTTATACTTTTAAATACCAATATCTTTTATTCCAAAATATTTTCATGAGAATTTGTGTGTCAACGGAGAGATATGTTTCAAGGAATGTTACTATATTTATTATTTTTCCTCTGCCAGACAATCTCAAGATTCCTAACAATTAAAAAAAATATTTTTGAAGAAGCATATTGTCCTTAAGTCTATTTATAAAAGGGGACCCAAACAAGTCTGCTTGTCCTAAATCTGCTTACCCACTCAGGTAATAAACATTTCTGTATTTGTTTTTGGAGTCCAGTTGAGTTGCCAAACGTGTTTGATTTAGGCTTAGTTCCCTTGGAACAAATGATGGTGGCATTTCTGTTTCCTTCTTCTGCTATCATGTTTTTCCAAGAACACCAGCTCCCCAGCAAAGACTTCCCAGCCCCCAGCCACTAACTGTTCACTTCTCTGGGAACTGTTATGTCCTGTATTAACAGAGCAGATGGGAAGATCTGGGGCTATGAGAAGAGGCACACTCTTTCCTGGGTTCATTCACTCCAGCAGTGACGAAATACATATTCCATACTTGCCATGGGTCTCTGCTGTTATGGACCTTACATTTGGCTGTTAAGCAGACAATCCATCCATCATTTATTTCTTTATTGGGGGATTTTCCTGTGCCATTTGTAGCTTTGAAATGGAGTACATAAACAAATAGTTGTTGAAGGCCTTGTCATGAGAGTTAGCACGTGAGAAAAAGGGTCATTTACTATGTGGAGATTTAACCTATTGGTAGAGGCCAAAAGAGTTGGAGGCTGCTTCACTGGGAGTCGAGTAAATAAGCCAAATTATTTTTCATATTGGAGAAGAGAACTGGGTGGAAGTGGAGAGTATCTGTACTTTTCTATGGAGCATTAAGTAAAAAAGAATTGAGTTTCAATTTCAGAAAGAATTGACTTCGATCTCTGGTTAGAATATGTAGCAACTGAGAGAAATTTTAGACCTCATCGGGGAGGCGTGGAGCGTAACATGGCCCACGCGGATCACAGCTGGGGGACAGGGTTGCTCCGAGTGGCAGGCCCTGGGCTCCGCGCACTCTCTCAGCGCAGTCTTAGCTCTTGCTGTGCTGCCTTAGGACACATTGAAAGTCTGTCTGGAGCCTCGTCCAGTTGCGACACTCATCTCCTTTAGCCTTAACCGCAGCTGAATCTTGCGTTTTTTTCTTTCTTAGAAATATTTGATTTTTTCACAACATTTTCCATTTTTATCTCTTATGACCTAGCTCTTCCTGCCCTAGCCGGAAACATGACACCAGGATTAGGCAACTCTCCAGTCTCTTTCTCCTGGGTAAAATCTGAAACAGAATAGCCCCAACTCATCTGGTATCTCTGCGACATTTTCTCATTTTCTCTACTATCACCTTCTAAATGTATGAGGAGAGAATGAGGCATTTTTAAAAATTAATATTGTTTATTTGGAGTCTTCTTTGCCTTGCAAAGAAGGGGGGGTCACAAACCCCTCGTGGGGTCACCCGGCTCTTCCGGCTTCAGTTTCTGCCTCATCAGTTCGGTATTCTTTAACTTTTCTTTGCTTTATTTTGTGGTGTGGTCGTGGTTACAGTTACCAGGTTTGTTTTCAAAGCTCTGTTTATGACAGTACTATTCATTTTATTTTTATTTATTTATTTATTTGCAGTTTTTGGCTGGGGCTGGGTTTGAACCCACCACCTCCAGCATATGGGGCTGGCGCCCTACTCCTTTGAGCCACAGGCGCTGCCCAACTTTATTTTTCTTTATTTCACCAAAGTGACAGACTACAATTCTGGAAAATACAAGTTACTGTAATTAATTTCTTCTGTACAAAGTAGTAAATAAAAAAGTAATGAGTTTCCATTTTAATTTCAAGAGCCTGAAGAGTAGGATGAACTGTCTGAAGAGTGGGAAATCAAACTGGAGGGAGATGTTTTCTAAAGCCACATGTAACAGAAGTCCTTCCTGAAGAGGAAAGACTTGTCCTGGGCATTTTTTTTTTTTTTTTCCAGAAAGCAGAAAACAAGGCCAGTGCTTTGGAAAGTACGTATTTAGGACAGTACAGCTATTGTCACATCCCTGGTGCTAATGTGGTGACTAAGACGGAGAACTTGGGTGTCCATCACATGTCTCTTAAATCATCCAGCAGCCCGACTTCCTCAAAGAGTTTGGGAAGTGCTCTTCATTTCAGAAATGAAAACAACTGAGCCCTGGCTGGATATGAAAAGTCCATCCTTTGCGTTTTCCCTGCCCCCACCTCCCCCAGTGCCTCTAAACTGCTGTGGGGCTTTGTAATACGCAGAGAAAGTTTCTGAGCTGCTGTACAGGGGAGGGCTTGTGGCCACCAGCCTTGTAGGTTGAGAGTCACTAAGGGAAGCACAGATGTCATTCCATTTTATCATTCTCAGTGCAGTGCATCTGGCAACACAAGTTAAGAAGCAAGAAAATACTTTTTACTCAGCTATTAAATTTCTAGAAGTTTCTAAAAGAAAATCATTTTAAGGAAACAACATAAAAATAAATATTTATGTTATTTTCATTTCTTTCAGTTGCATTCTTCATTTTAAGTCAGATTTTTACTAGACATGATACTTTGTCAAGTTCCCACTCTGTTTCACTCTTTATAAGTGTTACAGACATCTAAAGAAAAAAGTCCTAGTTTGCATTTGATGAGTAATTTGTATATGGTTGTGATTATTAGGTAAACCATTACATTGGAATTGTTCTTTTCTTAAAAGCCTGGGTGTAGGAAAGTTAAGAAAAATTTTTTCTATCTGCTGGAATTTTTACATCAAAGACACAGACTACAATTTTGGAAAATACAAGTTACTATATTTAATTTCTCTTGCATGAACTCTAAATTTCAGGTTTTTTTCCCTCTATAATTCTAGGAATTAACATTATAAAGCAGATTTTAAGGGGGAGGCGCCTGCAGCTCTAAGGAGTAGGGCCCTGGCCCCAGATACCAGAGGTGGTGGGTTCAAACCTGATCCTGGCCAAAATCTGCAAAAAAAAAAAAAAATAATAATAATAAATAAATAAAAATAAAAAAAAATTTAAAAAGCAGATTTTAGGGAGATTCTGGTAAACAAAGTTAATCATTAGTATTGGGATGTTTTAATTTTTCAGAAAGCCTGCTCACCATGTAGATCTGAGAAAACACAGCCACGGGCTTGTGGGTGATAACTATTGTAACACAACAAAATGGGCCTGCATTCTCTTCCATATCCAGACGCAGGTAGACTCTTTTTTTTTTTTTTTTTTTTTTTTTGTGAAGAAATAAGAAGTCAGTTTCAACCACCTGCACATCTACAGAAGTTGTGAAATTCTAGAACCCATAAAAACTGACTTCCCATCCTGGTTTCTAGGAAATGTTTTTGTTCTCAGCAGAATAAGACTTTATGATCTCAGCCTCTCTCTCTTCTACTTTCTCTTCCCCAACTGTCTTTTCCCTGTGAAACGTCCGCTGGATTCTGAAGCCATACAGCTCTTCTGATGGCATGTGTGTCTTTTCTTTCTTCTGTGCCATCTGCCACTACTCCTTTGTCTGAGCCTTTGTGCTTCCGTTTAGAAGTGTAATGCTTACAGGTCCAGCCCCATCTCATCTTCCCTGGCAGTTTAAAGGCAAACAACAAAGAGAGCTGTGATGAGAGGGATTATTAGCTCACCCTTCCAAAGGTTGGCCTCAAAGTGTTTAATACCAATGGAGATGCAGAGACAACATTGCTCCTCCGTGGGCAGACCTATTTGTTCATTCATTTTTTTTTTTTTTTTTTTTTTGAGACAGAGCCTCAAGCTGTCCCCCTGGGTAGAGTGCTATGGCTTCACTGCTCACAGCAACCTCCAAC